>NW_027531996.1:2486746-2549958 GCF_008692635.1 Crocuta crocuta
CTGCACTATTTAAAACTTGAATGGCTTCCTTTCCTCCTGGTTGACAGAAGGCAATGGAACACGCACCTCTGTTAGGCCCCTCCGGGGCCCGCTGAACCTACTACCTGACGGAGGAGTTGCGTAAGGATCCCCTGCGTTATCTCCGCCCAGCAGGGTTGAGGTGGTTTTGCTCGTTGTTATCAGGATGGAAGACCTGCTTTTCTAAGCAAACAGTGTCACCAGGATTGCCGCCCCAAACACGTGTGCTGGGCCCTGGATTTCGGTGTTTGTGTTTTTAGTGTGGAGTCTCCTTGGTCAGCCCACGCCGTCTGTGACGGGGGACCAGGGAGCCTGTGGCTGAGGTGGAATGTGGTCTCTCTCTGTACGTTGAGTAGACATTTAGGCTCCTGAAACCGGGCCAAGTGACAGGCTGTAGGTAACCCGTGACACCGTAGACACATTCTAAAAGGCTCCGAGAAGGTGGAGGGATGTGTTTGTGCCTAAGTTTGGCAACCTAGTGAGTGATGCGGAGCAGAGTCACTCAGGCTGGCACGCCCATCCTCTGCAGCCAGTTCATGTTTGGAGACCGTGGGCTGCTGTCAGATGTGGTGGTTGTGCCAGATGGATCTGGGGAGGTTGGAGTCTGCTTCAAGATTAGGGCCACGTTGTCGTTTTTAGAGGCTGTTATCTTGTGCCCCCTTCTTTCAGCCCCTGTTACATTCTTTTCTTGGATCCCTGCCCACAGCAGTGAGCGACTGAATTAGATCAGAGTTAGTGCAGAGAGTCAGGCTGTCTTATGACAGTTGCTGGTTGGCCCATCAGCCATTTTTGTTGTTCTGATCATTTCCATTAAACAGGTCAAGTTGGTTGACTTCTACTGATTTTTAAATTGACAGAATGAACTGAGTTTCCAAATTGCTACTGACACCATGAAAAGGGTAGGGTAGGAATTTCTGTTTTATTTCATTTGCTGAAGTCTTTTTTTTTTTTCCTTCAACATGGGAAATTGGTTAATCCAGCTAATACTGCTCATTGTATTAGACTCTGTCCTACCTTCTGGCCTCATGGTGATTGATCTGTTCATTCATCGTATGCTATCATGAGTTCCCTTTTATTGGAATGTAAGCTTCAAATGGGCAGGCCCATGTCTTCCTAATGCTCTAAATTAACCAGTTATAATGCTATTCACAGTGTGCAGTTTCCCTCCATGTACCAGGAATGTGCTCACCTCTTGTCTTTTAAATTTACTCACACAATCTCTATTCTCCAGTCTCTCCTCTGAGAAAGGGTAAGCGGAGAAGGGTTATATGAGGGCACCTCCTTCTGGTCCAGTATTTGACACCTTGGTAATCATGAAAAATGCAGCCATAACCTTAATTATGGCATATGGACTCTGCTTCTGTCCCACAGGGACTCTGAAAGAGAGGGTGGAGCCTGGCTCTTCCCAGACAACACTGGTGTATGACTGTCGTAGCATGCTTTGGTCTTATGGTGTTTTAAGAAGGTTTGGGAAAATGGATTAGCTGGCTAATGTCATTATATTTTAATTTTTATAACCTTTAATCTGTTAAGAGTGGGGTTTACTGCATGATCAAAAAAGCAACAGAAAAGATTAAATAAAAAGTTCAACTGTGAAACAGTTTGGGTCTGCAGCAGCTTGTCGTGTTGAAACATTTTCTGCTTTGCTTAATTCCTAAGTAGGCATAATTAAAGTCAAATGCTAAATTTTGGGTAGCAGCTGATAAATGCTTCTAAGCTTTCCTCACAATACTCCTACTGCTTTCGTGAACCACGGAAAGCTTTTTCTCGCTTATTTTTAATTGTGTCTCATGTATCTGTGATTTGAGGTCTTCAACATGGAAGTAGAAAAGTGGCAATGGTTGTTCCAGGCTGCGTGCATATGCTTTTTCTCCTCTGAGAATCAAGGATAAGCATCTTTCCTTTGAAGCTCCCAGAGCAGGTGTTCCTCCAGGTCTTCAGGGTGTCAGAGATGACTGGTCTGCAGAGCAACGTAACTCACTGCACGGAGAGCATTCACACCATCCACTATACGAACACCCTGGACTCTTCCAAACAGGGAGAGCGACAAGATGAGCGAATGGCACGTCAGGGAAGAGTTGTCCTCTGCCAGGGATCAGCTTCCCAGTTTTAAAAAGTATTTTTAATATCCTCAGTCCAACATGCCCCACTTTCATCTTCGACCTGTACTTCCCACAGCCTAGGAATTTAAAAGAATTTACTTCCTAACCTGGCCTTCTACCATAATGTGATTAGGGGGCAATCCTTTTCCAAGTGTCTGTCAAATTATGCGTGCTAATTTCAGTGAGGCAAGTTTTTAAGCATCCCAGTGAACCCATCCATGTAGGGACTAAAAGCTCTGGTCCCTGAGATCTATAACCCCTGAGATAAGCCAGAGCTACAAATACATCGTCTAGACTCTGAAGGAGAGAATATGATTCTTAATATAGCTCACCAACCACTAAGTCGTGCCTAGACTCTCACAATTTTTCTATAACAGGAGAAGCCTGCCTGTTGACTAGAAAGAACCTCACCTCCTCTGCCACCACACAGATAAACTAAAAAGAAAGGACTGCCCCCAAATCAGGCCAGATGGTGACCTCTGACTATTTCAGCTCAGGATGTCAGCCTCAAACCATCAGGTTTGAATCATCTTGGTATCATGGGATTCCAACATTGTTCATTTGAATCTGCTGACACGCTTCCTCTGGAAAGTATAGTTTGGCATAGATGACTCAATGGGTTTGTTTTGTTTTGTTTTGGGGTGGGGGTCTTTATTAAAAAATAAAGGTGAAATGCTTTGAGAATTTTTTGGCAGCTCATGATTGTTTCAAAACCAAGTCAGAGAACGTCCGCAGCTGGCCCAGCGTGGTGAGCGAGTACCAGTCACTATGGATTATCAGTGCCGACAATGAGAGAGAGAGAACATGTATGAGAAAGGAAACAAATGGACAAGGGGTAGGATGAGAGAGGGCCTGACAGAGATTCTGCTTATTCCGATAGTTCCTCAGAGACCGGGACACACCCTGGCTTTGTGGAAAAGGGAAATGGGAAGTCTGGTAGGGATAGACACTTTCCCGGGGTCCCTAAGCCACAGCTGTCCTATCAGGATTTCTTACATGTAGCCTCCAGAGGCCCAAGCTTAAGGATGAATCCTAATAAGCAGCTTCAAGAAGTACAGTTTATTTGGGAAGTTTCAGTGTGTTTATTAGGCCAAGGCCTTGTATCACGGAATAACTTAAAAGCTAAGGGAAGTGAGCAAATGGAAGGAAAGGGAAACAAAGTTCTTAGGGGCCCGTGGGCAACTCAGCTCCGGCTGCCTCTGAGCTGGCCCTGCTTCACTCCTGCCCTGGCAACAGGAGCTAAGTGGACACTGAACTCGAGGGCTGCCTTCTGCCCTTGAATCATCCCCTGGGTTCTTGAACAGGCTTTTTGCCTTTTGAGAGTCTAGCCTAAAGCTAGAAAAGGACCTTCTGTACTCACGTGAAAGCAGCTGGGCCTTGAGAGAATCCATAAGCCAGGCAGAAGTAAAAAAGAATATCAGCCTTCCACAGGCTGTTCAGATTTCCTTCTGATCCAGTAGACCCCTAGCCAGGACAGGGGCTTTTGGGACCATGGTAAGGCCAAAACTATCGGAACTTAGAGCTTAGAGAAGGCAGTGAAATGGCAATGGGAATGATAGGTGTGTCGTCCATTGCTTCTCATTACCCAGGAGGTAATTTCAGTCCAGAGGCAGAGACCTGAAGTGACCGCAGCTAGACCGTGACAATGCTAAGGTCTGGTCTTGATTTTTCTACAGCATGAGCCTGGGTACAAGTTGACCTTGTTTTACAAGTGCTGTCCGGCGCTGCCTTTGTATCTGGCTGCTGACAGCTCCTGATTCAGGAGCAGACCCAGGATACCCAATCCGAACCACTGCAGAGAATCCTTAATCATTCCCAGGGTGGAGCCCTAGCCCACACATCTCTGCCTTTCCAATGCATGTCCGTACAGGCCTTTGTTAGTGCATTTATTCTTTCAACAGTGACTTACTGAGCAAGGGCCGGTGGGGGGAGGGGGGCACTCCAGTGGCATTGTCAGAGATGGGAGCATCCACAGCATCGCAGACCAAATGTTCCTATGTTCTGTTGTTTAACAAAAGCCAGGCAGTGGGTTTAGAGAAAACTCCCAAGTTACCTACGCTCTGCTCTGGTTTTAAATTTGTGTAAATCTGTAAGTGAATGGGGCAGGAAGGGGAGGTAGATTCAGAAGAGAATGTTCTTGCCTAAGCCTTGTGTTCTGAGCTGAAGGAGGAGAAAGATACGCTATCCCCAAAGCTACATGGCTCTCACTTCCATTTCTGCCCTTGAAGACAAAGGTGGGGTCACCCTTGGGGTTTCTCCGGCATGATTTCAGGTCAGGGGTTCGACTCCTGGTACTCCCTCCTCAGATATCAATTCTATCCCAAATTCACTATCCAGAGGACGCAGAGAGGAGGAGGAAGGCGCAGACACCAGACTTCCCCACCGCCCTTCCTTCCCTGCCTGCCTCCTTCCAACAGCTTGCTGGCCGGCGTTGCTGTTTTCTCCAGTTGCTAAATCGACATTGTTTACTTCTGTCCCATCACCAAACCCAGTGCCTGAGACCCAGGCGAGTACTTGGGACAGATTCAGAATCTCCCTCCCTGAGATCCTGTTCTGTGATTTTTGAGCAGCTGTCCCATGTTGTCCTGGCTCCAGTCCCTTCCAGGAAGTCTTCATTCAAGAGTCCCTTTCCAGGGGCACCTGGGTGGCTCAGTCAGTTAGGCATACCCTTCAGCTCAGGTCATAATCTCATGGCTCAGGGGTTTGAGCCCTGCATGGGGCTCTATCTACACTGACAGCTCAGAGCTTGGAGCCTGCTTTGGATTCTGTGTCTCCTTCTCTCTTTGCCCCTCCCCTGCTCACTCCTTCTCTTTTTCTGTCTCTCTCTGTCTCTGTCTCTCTCTCACAAATGAATAAACATTAAGAAAAAAAAAAAAGAGCCCTTTTCTTTTCCTTGGCACCCAAAATCACTTTCTGCTTCAAAGTGCTAGAGAGACCGTCCAGGCACAGCAGCAGGAGTGAGACGGAGGAGGCCAAGCAGAGGGACGGACCACAGGTGCTTCCCCTCAATCCTGCCAAAATAACAGGGGTCAGGCGCTTCCGTGGCCGGTCTTCCTGCAGGGACAACTGTTTCCCAACTGCAGGGTCACACACGCCCCCCCCCACCCATTCCAAGCCGAACCTGGCCCCAGGCAGCTGCATTTCAAAGGGAGAGTAATCCCCCATTCTTTCTTTATTCCTGGCCCTAAATTCAACAACTGCTTCCCGGGAGAAAGGTGCAGCATTAGCGGGAAAAGCCTGGGTGGAGCTGGGGCTGGAGAAGGGGGCAAGGCTGTGATTTCTCAGACCGTAGAGTCAAGGCTGGTAAATTTAGAAACAAGGAAGAGAGCAATGGCAGTGCCCCCATCCCAGCCCTGGGAGTGTCCTCCCCTCCCCACACAGCTACGTGTTCCCCAGGGGCGCTAAGCCCCCTGTCCCCCTTCTCCACCTGCCTTCTCCATTCTTCTCTCACGTCTTCTGTGCACCAGGCACCGGGCTGGGCAATTCAAACATGAATTAGACACAAATTCTTACTCTCAAAATTTGGTGAAAGGTAAAGCTCGGGTAAAGAATTGACATTCAAGGAGATACATATGATGGTGCACTAGATGCCCTAGGAGTGAAAAAAAATAAAGCGTGGGGGTGGAGATCAGCACAGGATGTTTGTCGTGGCTGCTCCCGTCCATCCCTAGCCATGACCATGCCCCCCACTGGCCACCCATTATCTACAATGCCTCCTGCCTGAAAGATCATGAATGAATGGTGCCCAGGCAATTCCTGACAGGAACAAGCGAGAAACTGAGGCCCAAAGCGGAAACACCAAACACTCTTCCCTGTCCCTTTGGTTGGGAGCAGAGTCTCAGTTTGGAGCCAGACTCTCCCCTGCTGCTATCAAAAAAAAAAAGAAAGAAAGAAAGAAAGAAAGAAAGAAAGAAAGAGCCCCATTCAACCCCACCCCCACCCCATGAGGTGTTTACGGTGCATTCTCAGCAACTCTCTTCCCCTACCCTCCTCCAACTCCCCAAAGGTGCCAAAATGGGGGGGGGGGTTATTTTTACCTACAGGGTTGGGAAAGGGGCAAAGGCTGAGGCTGGGGCAATTCGGTGGCGCCAGCTGAGGCTTAAATACAATGAGAGAGCCCCACCCTGCCAGCCCTGCCTGAAGAGAACCGGGTAGGAAATAAAATAGCGCTGTGTGCCCTGCCTGCAGTGCTGGCCCGCATCTGTCTGCCTGGACCGGAGCCAGTCACATGAGCTGAGATGGTTAAAAAGAGAGCTCCGGTAATCTCCCAGCTCAAGTGTCTCAATCTGGCAGGAGGTGCTACGTGGGCGAGGGTGCCAGCTCTCCTTTATGCGGCCCGGGTGGAACGGGAGCAGAGTGGGAAGGGGCAATTCAGGCCGAGGTGTGGGGGGGAGGGGCGCAGTCAGTGGGTCTTTACCCCAGGCTAAACAATCAGCGCCCAGTCCTGGCGCTGGGAGAGGGTGATAACCCACAGTGGGGCAGTGTAGGCAGAGGAGTTGAAGGGAGAGAGGTTGGCTCCACAAGTCTTAATTTGGCCAAAGCTTTTTCTAGTGTGCGTGCATGCACACATGCCCCTGATAGTTTTTCTTTCCCATTGCTTTGTTCCCCTGCACGCACTCCTATCTTCATCTCCAACCCTCTCAGTTCAGAATGTCAGCATTTGATGACCTTCAACAGCACACCTGTCCCCTCTCCCGTCCCCCAGCCACGCTCTCCTGCCACTCAGGGCCGCAGCTGCCTCTCCTCTCTCAGCCTCAGTTTCCCTTTAGGCAGCTGGTTTTGGATCTGGCTCTGAGGGCCCCCTAGGCAAACTAGGACAGCACACAGAGAGGCTCCCAGGAGAAGAGTTTTTACTGAAGTCTCAGAACTAGGTGAAGCAAGTCAGCAAGCGAAAGCCCTCCTTGTTCAGCTCTGAGCTCCTGAGAAGTTGGGGGACCTTGAGCCAGAAGGCCCGTTGGCTCTAGTCCTCCTGGTAAGACAGATGCCCGTGTATTACAGTTGAAAGTGTGCAGACTCAAGTGCACCTGTTTCATCGTAGTGGGTGTCTGGATAGTGGTCTGGAGATCACGAGGGGTCCGAAAACTTGCTTCCTGCAGGATGATATGGTGCTGTTGAATGGGGAGGCCCAGAACCCAGGAGCTGCAGGTCCTGAGAAGCCCGAACTCAAGGAGCCTGAACTTGGGGAATGGAGGTGGGGGAGGAGGGAAGGCAGGGGCACATTCGACAGCACTGAAGATTATTGACTTGATGGTTGATTGCTCAAGGGAGAAACTGGGATCCCCCCCCAAAAGAAACAAAAAGCCATTCCATGTTTGTAGCTCTAACTAGTTCAGAAAAACAGGGAACATATTGGGAAGGACAGGATTCTTTGTGACTTCAGGGACTATTATGGAACCCCAAACTCCCTGAAGGTTACTCCTCAGGTTGGGGACAAATGTTCATGGTCTCTGGCTGGAACATTTAAGAAATCAGAGGGGAGTGGGACATATGCAGATGTATGTAAAGCTCCTGGAAAGTGATCAATAATTTCAGGCCCAAGCACCAACACTGAGCGGCCATCTGGAGAAACCTACAGGCGCGGAGCTACACCAGAGGGTAGGGCCACCGTGTCTAATTCCCACTCAAAGTGAAATAATGGGGAGAATCTGATGAAGAGGCTATTTACAAGACTGGAGTAGGGTGATAGGAAACTATCAGGGGCCACTAAGTACCCAGGAGATAGCCACATTGGCCAAGCGGAGGGACCGGTTGGTGCAATCTCAGAGGCATGGCTGCCAATGAGGAGAAGGTGGTGGCCACTCCACAGAGGGCCTTTGAGGAAGAGAAACACTGCCAACCTCTGGCCAGCAGGAAAGAAGCAAGGGGCAGAACGGGCTGCCATCTCCACTTACTCCCATGCCTCCCATTGCAAACCTAACTGAAAGCCAGAGGAGAAGAGAATCAGGCTGGTGCAATCCTAAGAGGCCAAACTTCCGGGGCACAGAGCCCAGTGGAGAGCAGTGGGAGCAGATCCAGAGGGGCAGGGGCAGAGTACGTACAACACAGTCTCTATGATCCTAAGCAGGCAATTTCATCAGCACCGACTAACAATGTGGGGACACGAAACATGCGCCATGATTGTGCTGTCCAATGACGATAGAACTTCAAGAACCTAGCAGTCCAGCTAGAGGCAGGAGCAGGAATATTCAGGGAAGGCTTCTTGGAGGAAGTGGGAATGTGAGACAGGGCTTGGGGGACAGGTGAGCGAAGAGCTGGGAGTACTGTCTTTCACTGTAGCAGAATGCCACTTACTTAGCAACTGGATCCACCCAAGGTCAAGTTTCAAATCTCTCACGCCTGAAATTTTACATAACAGCCATGGACAAAGGCACCCACCTGACTGTGGTTCTCTGACTCCACACACGACTTCTCACCTCACCTGGGAAGGATCAATTTCTGAACTGCCTACCTGAACTTTCTGAACTATCTTCCCTACTAGGTTCTCTAGAGGACAGATTTCTTCCACTTCCCAGAGTGATGTCCTGATGATCAAGCAATTCATCAGTAAATATTCACTTGGCTCCGTGCTGGAGATCAGGCTATATGGATGGATGAAACACACTCCTTGCTCAAGGAGAAAATATTTTACATAGAACAGAGACGTAAAAAAAAATCACTATAATGTGTTTGGTCAGAGGTATGATGGAGCTATTATGAAAGTTCTGGAGACTTAGAGTGAAACAGTGACTAATTCCTAGAAGTGTAAAAAAAAAAGGCTTCAGAGAGGTAAAAGTGCACTGCAAGTCCATCAACGATTAAAATCTGCTACGCAGAGAAGGGAATTCCTAGCAGAGGTCTTGAAATGTGTGGGAACAGCAAAAGGTGAAAAAGGATGGTGAAACACTCACGGTGTCTAGAACACAGGATGGAAGGAACTGAATCTGGTGAGAAAGGCTTGGGTTGACTTAAAGGGAACATTATAGGTCCAGTTATGGAGTTTATCAATTAAGCAGATAAATAAAAAGCCAAAGGGTGTTTTCACATAGGAGGGTAACATAATGAGTTTTCTTTCTGGGTAGAAAGTCATTTTCTGGGAGGAAACAATATTTGTTCAAATGCAAGTAAAGGAACCTAAGATAGAGATTTGTACCTCTGCTCCACCCTGCCTCCCCTCCACATCTCACCCCCTCACCCCAACTCCTGCCATCTTTCTCCAGAGAACAAGTATTGTTCCCCAAAACTGGTACAGTTGCTGTTCTGACTTGGCAGAAAAAAAAAAACAAAAACCCAAAATACAAAAAACAAAGCCCAATAAACGAGCTTGTCTCTTCTTCTGGGAGGAGTGAATCAAGAACCCCCAGGAGAATATTTCCCCTTCCTCCAGGTTTTACCCCATTCCCAAATCGGATGACCCAGAGACTGGGATGGGGAACCTTAATTGGAGCAGATAGCCTACGGGACTTAGGACCCGCCAATCTTAGAACAACCAGCCAACTCCAGGACTTTTCAGTCTCCCTGGGGTTCTTTCCAAACTTTGTGGCTATTCCTCTCGGTCTTCGCTGAAAAACACCAAAAATAGGCCAGCTCTTTTCAATTTAATTAGCCATTCCTCTGAGGACACCAGATGGAATGAAGCAAAGACAGATGCATTGGGGGCAAGGAGGGGTGGGAGTAGATTCTAAATGGGGTTTCTCATGAGCCCAAATTCACCCCCACAAAGGGTGCTTCTGAGGACCAGGAGCTCAAGAGGCAGATGAAGGGGCTCCGGGCTCTGGGTGCGCAGGCCACGAGTTTAAGTGTTGCTCTCAGGCATGGCCTTTGAGGTGGCCAGAGGATGGAAGCGGGTGCCTGGGTCTCCTGGGCAGGAGGGAGGAGCCACTGCTCCCTTTGCATCACCATCGCCCAGAGTGAGGGGTGGGGATGGGGAGGGTTATCTGCCCTTACCTGGCTCCTGTCTCAGGGCCTATGGGTGGCCAGCAGCCAACACTGACAGCCTTGTAACAGCAGCCAAGGGAGATGCTGGAGTCTATTTCTGGAGTTCTTTAAGAGTGGGGGGAAACAGCCAGCTGCCTGGCACAAGATGATGCCTGCATGCCTCCCTCATCCAAAACTGGGTGATATTTGCTAAGTAAATGCAGGCCACACTTGGGCAGGGGAGAGCTAAAATGACCCTTGGGACCTTAGGGGTCTCTCACCTTAGAAGTACCTTCTCAGCCAAGCAGAGACCACCGATGTGGAGCAACTGCCCCCTCTAGTGGTGTATATAGGTATAAAGTTACACAGGGATAGTTTCACCTCCTACTTTAGTCCCTAGCGATTTCTCCCCCCAAACTCAAAAACAGACTGTGAGTCCAGACTTGAGTCCTTCTAGCTTCGGTCTCTTTCTTTTGACTGCAGTTATAGTCCCTAGCCAAGAGCTTCTTTCCATTTTCTGAATTGACACTTTACAGTGGAAAAAGCATTGGAGCCAGTTCCAAGGAGAATATTGAGTGAGTCACTTTTTCTTTTTGCTCCATGGAGGAAAAGAAGCCACCTGTCTGCATATCATTATTCAAGCCTAGCTCTTTCCATCTGTAATGTACAGATGAGAGAGGCACCACCTGCCTCTCAGGAAGGCCACTGACTGCCACAGTGCTGTGTGGCTGTGCAGTCCCTGACAAGGAATGGGAGACGGGTGCTTCCTGGTCCTGGAACCCAGGCAGTCCCATCGCCGGGGTGGTCTTCCTTGTCAGGAGCTGCTGTCACCGTCACTCAAGCCTGGACCTGAGACACCTCCCTATGGCTCAGCCTGTCGTCGCTGCCAGGCTCCTTGGTCCTGGTCAGGAAGTCACCTTTTCCAGCCGTCCAGGGCTGCCTGCCAGGGAAGGTCAGAGTGACCTGATGATTGTGGCACTCAGGATGGAAAGACTTGGTCCTGAGCCTATTTTGCTGTTGTTATCGTCATCACTTAACAGTCTTCACGATTTATATTTATTTTTAGGTGCCTTACTGAGCATTCCTTTTATGTGCACTGTGCTGCTTAATGGATCAGATGCTGGATGCTATCGGTGGAAAACAATTCAGAACAATTGTTTCCTTTAGGGAAACAATTTGACCATGGTTGTGACTATGTCCACAGGTAAACTAATGGCACTTTTGCTAGTTTCTTTCCTTCCTTCCTTCTACTGATAGCTTAAAAACTAAGATAAACTGAGTAGTGTGAATGGTCAATGCTTTAGATAGGTGTACATTTAGGACCAATGTTGCACAATGTGTTTCAAAATTATTTTCATTGGGCATCTGGCTGGCTCATTCCACAGAACGGGCAACTCCTTGATCATGGGGTTGTAGCCCCGCATTGGGTGTAGAAATTACTTAAAAATAAAATCCTTAAAAAACCCAAATTGCTTTTAAGAAGTTATTTTGCTAAGTGTACCTTTAAACTTTTTATATTGTGGTAAGATGTATACAGTATGAAATGTACCGTTTTAGCCATCTTTAAGTACAGATGACTGAACATCAAAGTACTTTCACACTGTTGTGCAACACTATTTGTGTCCAAAACTTTTTCATCATCTCAAACTGAAACTCTGTACTGGGTCTGTCTTTAACACAGGTGCCTATGAGAGCCTGCTGGTGTCCAGTTTGACCCTCAGACCTCCTAATGGCTTTTTCTTCTTCTGGTGTCTCTCGCTTGGTCAGACCAGTAGTGGTCACCATGTTCTGGCCCTTTCCCTGGTGGGAATTACTCAGATACTGATAACAGCAGAGAAGGGGGCTGTCCTACAGTTCTTGAATTTTGTAGCCAGAAGGGACCTCTCAGGATCCTCTGAATACCCCTTCCACAAAGCAGAACCACAACTACTCCATGGCCTACCTCCGTGCCTCAGTGAAGACGTGTTTAATGAATGAATCTGGAAAGATAGACACTATTCTGAGAAAGGAGACTTTCTAGCTGGCTACTCGTGGTCATAGGGAGATGACAATGCATGTTCTTTGAGGTCAGAAAGATCTTTGTCCCTTTGTCCCTTAGTAAGTATGTGGCTAGGTTTTTCTCTGTTAAGCCACAAAGGGAAATAGTTATTCTTACTTTATAGCATGAGGCTTAAAAGAGTCAATGCATATGAGGTACTATACCATAGAGCAGTAGAAGTTCAATTATGCTTGTTCCCTCCCTTCCACCTACTAGAGACTCTCACAGATGCATCTCTGGAAATGACTTTCTCTTCTTTGACTCCATTTCCATTTCTTATTGGCTCCTTTTTTGTCAGATCCTAAGAAAGAGAAGCTTCCCCATTATCTTTGCCTTTTAAAGCTAGGGTTCTAATACTAAGAAAATGGGAAAGTGGAGTATTGTTTGCCTTTATCTGAAATTGAGCCTCCCAATTTCTATTTTATTGGACGTGGTTGTGATTTATTAATATTATGTGTTCTCTTTCTCCCCCCCCCATAAACAATTACCCACATAGGCAACTCCTCTCATACTCTACACTAAATTATGTTTCTCACTATGTCTAAATGCAAGACTTGGCTACATTCCCCTGAGACAGAGGACAGAACTTACTATGGACACCCAGGTTTTACTTATTTTATTTTTTTAAGTTTATTTATTTATTTTGAGAGAGAGAGAGAGAATGGGGGAGAGGCAGAGAGAGAGGGACAGAGACAGAATCCCAAGCAAGCTCTGTGCTGTCAGCTTGCTGATGTAGAGCTCAAACTCATGAACCTGAGGCAAAATCAAGAGTCGGAAGCTTAACCAACTGAGCCACCCAGGAGCCCCTTGTTTATTTATGTTTATTGATTTTTATCTTGAGAGAGAGAAAGAGAGAGAATGGGGTAGGGATAGGGAGAGAGGGAGAGAGGAACAATCTTAGGCAGTCTCCACACCCAGCTCAGAGCCTGATGTAGGGCTCAATCTCACAACCTGACCCAACATCAAGAATCAGACACTTAACTGACTGAGCCACCCAGGCACTCCAGCACCCAGGTTTTTAATAGTAACCAGGTCCTATCATTCATTCTCAAAAATGTTTCTTTCATCCACCCTTTCATCCTGATTACTTGATACCTTTATTCCAGATACTAAGATGAAGCCACAGAGTAAGTAATTTATGGAAATCAAGGGATCTGGCTAAAATCTGTGGGCTGTATGACTCTGTCTATTCTGTTAAGTAGTCGGAAAACTTAAAACCCCAAAGAAAGTAATACGCTTCAATTCTAAATCAATACTCATTGGTCATTGTGTTTACTCAAGGATTCTGGGAACAACGTGGACTTATAAAATCTGCAAATCTGATAATAGAGATTTCAAAACAGTATTTTAGAATAGTCTCTTCACTGATTTTTGTCATTATGTGTCCATTCTTCAGCTGAATTTACACAAAACTCGCTGGTTAAACATCTAAAATCAGCGCTTTTGACTTTGGGCCTAAGGCAGTACTAGGGAGTTGAGTCCATTTCTCTAGGCTCTGGAGATCTGTTGAAAGATTTTTGAAACTCTAGAATAATGTAATCATATTTATATTTATATTTTTTACTTTTTTTTGTAATGTGAATTTATTTTTGAGAGAGAGAGAGTTAGCATGAGTGGGGGAGGGCAGAGAGAGAGGGAGACAGAGGATTCAAGGCTGGCTCTGCACTGACAGCAGACAGCCCCATGGGGAGCTCACCAATCATGAGATCATGACCTCAGCTGAAATCAGATGCTCAACCGACTGAGCCACCCAGGCACCCCAGATGTATATTTCTAAAAAAATTATTGGGGAAATGTTGGGAGAATGGACTGGAAAGAGAAAAACGAAAATCAGTTAGGAAGCCGGTGCCATCATCCATATAAAAGATGGTGAATGCCTGAAGCAGGGAAGTGGCACAGTGGCAGAGAGGAAGAATACGGGTAGAAAGGAGGGGGACAAGCAGGAAATGGTCATTGAGTGTTAGGGATGAGAGGAGTGAGGACTATCAGATTCAGCCTTTGGCAACCCAACAGATTGTAATCCCTTCTCTGAGCAGCAGAATGAAGCAGTGTGTATGCAGGTATGTGTGCACGTGTGTGTAGATAATGAAATCAGTTTTGTAGATGATGATTTAAGGTATCTGGGGATGCCTAGTAATGGAAGCCCACTATGGGTATGGATTCAAAGAAATATTTGAGCTGGATTTGTAGATTTGGAGGTCCTGAGTACAGAGTTAGCTAGTAGTTGAAACCTGAAAAGTAGTAGGGAATGATTGGAAAATAGTCAAAGAAGGAGCCGGAGAGAGCACAGACACTTAAGGCACAGGTAGGAGAGAAGAGCCATTGAAGGCAACTGAGAAGTGGGCAGGGAGATGGAAGTAGAATTCAATGTGATGTCCTGAGAATCAAGGTAGAGGGAGGCTGAGGAAGAAGGGATGGCTCAACGTGTTCAAACCCAGCAAAGAGATCACACTGAGGAAGTGAACTCTGGTGAGAAGGAGATGGAAGGTGGCGGAGACAACAGCCTGACTTCAGTAGGCTTGAGGAGACATGAGACGAAGTGGACACAGGCAACGCAGCTGCTCGGCTCCTGAAATGAGCCTGCTGGGAAAAGGAAGGGGAGAAATGGGGCAAGTGTAGGCAGAGGCAGGACTGAGGGTGGGGGGCACTCCCACATGGTACAGGATTGGGGGAGGGGTCCGCAGAGTGGGAGTGGGGCAATTACTGTCAGTTGCACATGCAGAAACCATCCCTCTCTTCCTGGGTGGTAGGCTCCTCCCTCCCCTGGGAATTCCGTTCCTTTTGTCCAGTGATTGTTTGAAGGTGGACACATGACCTATTTCTGGCCAATAAAGTATAATGGGAAATCTGCTGAGGTTCTCTGGGAAAGAAGTTTTCCCTTGATAAATAACAACAGTCACAGGAGGGGGAAAAAACACCTTTAAAATTTATTTGTATGCTTTGTTTTACCCCTGCCTCCTTTGTTGCTCTGCTGAAGCCGGTCACTGGGGATGTGAAGCTTTGAGCTGCTGCAGCGTCCTTGCAAGAATGAAAGAGTGAGCTGAGCTGGTGAGGGAGGGGCAGTCAGCAAAGCAGGAGGAGGTAACACCTGGATCCTTGGCGTTACCTGCTGGGCTCCTGAACAACCTGAGATCACTTCCCTTCTGTCTTATTAAGAAACACTCAGCTTCAGGGGCGCCTGTGTGGCTCAGTCGGTTAAGCGTCCAACTCTTGATTGGTCATGATCTCAGTTTCTTGAGTTCAACTCTCATGTCAGCTCTGGGCAGAGCCTGCTTGGGATTCTTTCTCTTTCTTTGTCTCTGCCCCTCCCTTGCTTGTGCTCCCTCTCTGTCTCCCTCAAAATAAATTTTAAAACTTTAAAAAATTATTTAAAAAATAAAAAAGAAACTATTCGCTTCGTTACGGATTAAGCCATTGCTGGTTACCTTCCCGGCTGAATGCATCCCCACTGACCCAGGGATGTTGCCATATTCTAGACCCAAGGTAATTTACATTGGTGTTAAAATGAGATCAGGGTACCAGTAAGATGTTTTAAAATAGTGAGGCAGGGGGCACCTGGATGATTCAGTCGGGTAAGCATTCGACTCTTGATTTCCGCTCGGGTCATGATCTCACCATTGGTGAGATTGAGCCCCAAGCCAGGCTTTGCACTAACAGCACAGAGCCTGCTTAGGATTCTCTCTTTCCCTCTCCCTCTCTCTCTCTCTGCCCCTCCCCCTCTCGCATGTGCATGCTTTGTCTCTCTCTTTCAAAATAAATAAATAAATATGATTTTAAAATGGTGAGGCAAAGCATCTTTGATTAGTGCTTCTTCCCTAAAGTAGCAGTCAAAGCCACCACTCTTAAAAAAAAATTTTTTTAATGTTTATTTTATTTCTGAGAGAAAGAGCACAAGCAGAGGACCAGCAGAGAGAGGGAGAAAGAATCCAAAGCAGGTTCCAGGCTCTGAGCTGTCAGCACCGAGCCTGACGTGGGACTCAAACCCATGGACCGTGAAATCATGACCTGAGCTGAAGTTGGACATTTAACTGACTGAGCCACCCAGGCGCCCCAGCCACTCTTCAAACAATCCTGAGCTGCAATTACTTTGTAATGGGTAATGAAATTAAGTCGGGTCTCTCTGTCTTTCTGGTTGAAACCAGGCCAAATAAGCTTCCATGTATAGTTTCAAAAAAAAACACAGATTAGGTCTCTCCATGGCTTCTCATCATTGTTACTGCTCCTTACTGATTCAACTGGGAGGCAGATATATGTATATATTTTAATGTTTTATTTATTTCTAGGAGAGAGAGAGAGAGAGACAGTGTGAGCAGGGGAGGGTCAGAGAGAGAGGGAGTCACAGACTGAAACAGGCTCCAGGCTCTGAGCTGGCAGTCAGCACAGAGCCCGACGCGGGGCTCGAACCCACGAACCGTGAGATCATGACCTAAGCGAAAGTCGGACGCTTAACTGACTAAGCCACCCAGGCGCCCCGGCAGATATATTTTTTTAATGTTTATTTTTCTTTACAGAGAGAGAGAGAGAGAGAGAGCGAGCAAGTGCAAGCAGGGAGAGGGGCAGAGAGAGAAGGAGAGAGAATCCCAAGAAAACTCCAGGCTGTCAGCGCAGAGCCCGATGTGGGGCTTGATCCCATGAAACGTGAGATGGTGACCTGAACAGAAATCAAGAGTCAGACACTTAACCAACTGAGCCACCCAGGTGTCCTGGGATGCAGGTCTTTCTAACAGTTCCAATTGGTCCAATCACATTTTGATTGTAATAGAAGACAGGGCTTTGCTTTTCTCTGGAATTTAGGCAAAAGAGCAGTGCTCTCTTGACTTAGGGTTCGAGTGGCAGAGCCGTATTCCAGTCCATCCAGAGATGTGCAAACAAACGAGGCAGGGGATAAACACCCAGAAGGCAGAACGCTCTTCTCAAGGCTCCTGAAGAAGGTATAGGTGTCCGGGAATGGAGTACCTACCCTGGAGAAATGTATAGCAAAGGAGACCTAAAGTGTAAACCTAAGTGTAAAGACCTAAGTGTAATAAGCACAGGGTTGGAAACAAGGGGGGTTGAAGGAAAGGGATCTAGTGAGCAGTTACTGGAATATTCTAGGTGAGCAAAAACTAGGCCAGTAGCCAGGGAGGTGGAAAAGAGGGCGGGATACAGGAGGCCTCGCTGAGATAGAATCAGCAAAAACTGCCAACCTGTTAGATGTGGGATGTGAGAGGAATGGATAAAAAGACAAATATCATACAGAATTGAGAGAGATCTTAAAAATCCTCTAGATCAAGAGTGAAAACCGAACCTTCATTTCGCTGTGGAATACCTTCTTCAACAAAGCCAGACGCAGACATTCAATGCACTTGGGGGTCCGGTGTGTTTTCTCCCTTTCCCTTTGCTTGGTCAGGAGTTGGGCACACACCGGGGCAGGATAACGGAACACAACCCCGGTGTTCCACACGAACCCATGTTCATCGAGTTCTGTGCAGGGCCAGCTCTATGGGCCCGTGACCTGTGCCTAGAGGACTCGCTGCTTGGTTTAACGTTCTGCTACCGCTCTTTGAAATTCTGAATAAGCTCTGAACAGGGAGCCCTGCATTTTCATAGTACACTGGGTGCTGCGAATTAGGAGCCTGAGCCTATGGTTGTTGGTGCTGAAAAGAGAAACAGAGGTTAGAGATCCTTCTACATGCTCTGAGATGCCGAGACCACCAAGGTGGCCGTGAGGATGAAGAATAACGTCCTAAGCCGTAGCCCCTTCCACAGCATTGCTGTGCGTATTAAAATGAGCAAATACACATGAAGTGTTGGGAACAGCGTCTGGTGATCGCTATGCAAATGTTTGATAGTATTATTAGTCCCTCTCTGCACTGACTCGACAGCTGACAGCTTGAGGTTATTCATTCACAAGGTCACAGTTAAATTTCATTTTCAGTTTTAGGGCCACCTGGGTGGCTCAGTCAGTTGAGTGTCGAACTTCGGCTCAGGTCATGATCTCTCATTTGTGGGCTGGAGCCCCACATCGGTGGCTTCATGAAGACAGCTCGGAGCCATCTTCGAATTCTCTCTCTCTTTCCCTTCCCTACTCTCACTCTCCCTCTCTCTCTCTCTCTCTCTCAAAAATAAACATTAAAAACATTTTTTTAAATTTCATTTTCAGTTTTAGCCTGTCACTCACCATCCAGCCCCAGGCTGATGATTGTCCTTTGAGGGGAGGGGGAATCCAACAACAATAAATATCATAATAAATAAATGTGTGACATCGCATCTTGTCACCTTCCTGTGTTTCTGTGTGGTGTGTGTGTGTCTTTGTTGGTGTCTGAGAAAGCCATGATTTTTTTTTAAATGTTTTATTTATTTCTAGGAGAGAGAGAGAGAGACAGTGTGAGCAGGGGAGAGTCAGAGAGAGAGGGAGGCACAGACCGAAACAGGCTCCAGGCTCTGAGCTGGCAGTCAGCACAGAGCCTGACGCGGGGCTCGACCCACGAACTGCGAGATCATGACCTAAGCGAAAGTCGGACGCTCAACCGACTAAGCCACCCAGGCGCCCTGAGAAAGCCATGATTTTAAAAATTCAATTAATTAAGAGTTCTCTCAGTTTTCCCCCCTTTTCCTGCCCTTTTTGTTCATATTAAAGCAACACTTTTTTAAAGTTTATTTATTTTGAGAAAGAGGGGGAGAGAGAGCATAAACGGGGGAGGAGCAGAGCGAGAGAATCCCAAGTAGGCTCTGTGCTGTCAGCACGGAGCCCAACGCAGGGCTCAACACAGGACTCAAACTCACTAACCAAACTGTGACATCATGACCTGAGATGGACACTTAACTGCTTAACCGACTGAACCACCCAGGTGCCCCTAAAAACGACTCTTGAGTTCCTTGCTTTCTCCCTCCCTGGATCTCAAGGAAGATTATGTCACTGTTGTTATCAAGATAACAGCTCCTTCCCGCACTTCTCTCCACTCCCATCTGAGCCTGAGAGCCTATAAAGTGTACAAACTTTGTCCTCTGGAGTGCAGCTCTTGACTGGTGGTAAAAAACTAAAACACTGGCCTGACACCTCGATTCCATGAGCGCTTTTCCGATCTAAGTCTGAAAGCTGTTCCTTCTACCCCTCCTAATCTTAGAAGTTCCCAAAGTGTTCTCCGTAAGAGGGAACTCTCTCTTATTGTCCTAGGGTTTCAAGTCTGCAGGGACTACACGTTTTTCCCTTAGCTGAAATAGTTGTGGTTCTTCCTAAAAACTTTGCAAGTTTCCTGTAGACTTGGAAATTCCCTTCTTGATTACAGCTCTTAATGGATGCAGAAGCGGCCTGGCCTGGTCCTGTCTTTCCTACTGATATGCTCGCTGTGTGATGCTAGGAGGTCAGCCTAAACTCTCTGGGCCTCGATTCACAAGGATTTCCTTAACTGGGGCAGATTGGAGAATAGAAAGGTTTTGGGAGGATTTATTTTTGGAGGACCTCGGAAGAAGAGATTTATAAATGTCTCTATGGTAAGAATAGCCATTTGGGGAGCTAACAACCCATTTATATTCCTCCTCTTGAAAAAAAAAAGAGTTTAATAATTTCCACTGCTAATTACTATTCCCCACCCTCACCTCCATGCCTGCCTCCACTCCCAGCTGTTGATTGATGGAGTAGATAAGCTGTAGTCTCCTTCTGCCAGCTATGCACACACTTCTGACAGGCCCTAAATAAATAGGAGGCAGAGGCAAGTCTGCAGAATTATTATTATCATTATGATGATTATTATGCTTTCAGCATGAGAAACAGGAAGTGAAACTGACTAAGGCATCCAATGATAAATGCCTAGCCCCATCTCCTCTGCCAGACCTAAAGGCAAAGAAGAAGCCAGCCAAAGAAAACTGTGGGCCCCTCCACAGACTCTGTCAACCCCCAGCATGTGTGTGTGTGTGTGTGTGTGTGTGTGTGTGTATTACAAGGACTGTCTTTAAATAACTAGTTTCCAGGACTTGTGATCTTTTACCCTATTCTAATACCCATGCTTCCTTCTTCACGTAATACCCTCAGGGGCCTTTCTGACTACTTCCTTCCCCATTTCCTAGAGAGAACTTCCCATGGCTGTCAGAAGATGTTAAAAGGATAAGCCCAGTGAGTAATTGGTGCATCTGTACACACCTTGCCTGATGAGGTCAGGTCTGAGCCCTACACCTTTCTCTGTAGCCTGATTTGTCCCCACAGCAGACACATTTCCTGGGCCAGAGGCCTTTCTTCCCTCACCCTTCGGGGCAGCTCTGTTTTCTCTTCTGACCTGGCCACCTGACACTCCATCTGCTTGGCTGATTACTCACATCCTTTGTCTTTTTCAGTAACCGATTATGGACAAATGATAGCCAGAAAACAGGGCATCAGGGCCAATGTAATTATCCCAGGTTGACATTTCCATTTGCAGCACCGTGGCCTCTGGAAACTCTGAAGAATAGTGAACATGACCTGATTTTCATACTACCTTGTTAGCTCAACTTCCCAGGGAGGAAAGAGCAGACAGCTGTGTGGGGAAGAAACGAACCAAGCTGGTGTTTCAGAAATACCTTCTCATTTGGGCAGTGTTCTGAACACTGCATAGCAAACAGATGAGGAAGATGCCTCAAGGGGAGGTAGCAAAGACAGAGAAAGAGTGGGCAGTGCTCTTGTGCTAGTCCTGGGGCCCATGTCTTTTTAACGGCTTTTGTACCAATATCTTGAGCCAGATTAATAGAGTGTTGGAATTTTGGTTTGGGAAAAACGTAACCATCTTAGTCTCCTTACGATTTAATAAGGGCCCAATGACGCCTAACCAGGCGGTGGGTTAGCAATGAGGTCATGGCAGGGTAACTGATAGAAGAAGAAAACTCCAGGATAGAGCTATATACCCCAAGCTGTGACAGTTGTCTGCCCCTGGATGGTCCCTTTCAAGCTGGCCTGGACACCGTGGTGCCTAGAAAGACAGTGTTGGGTCCTGGCTTCCTGTTCAAACCCCCATTCCAGTCATTCCTATAAGTCCCTAAAATTCACTGGGCCTCAGTGTCCTCATCTGGACCCCTGGAAGGATATTAGTAACACCAACCTTATAAAGCTGTTGTGGAAACTGATTGAATTAACACATGGAGAGCCTTAGAAACCCCATCAGGAAGGTACTAAACTCTCAATAAATGGGAGCCGTTATCATGATTTTGTCTCCGTGTGCCATTCTCCAGTCCATCCATCCAGCAAAAATGTAAGTGTCACATTCTGTGACAAGCATTGGGTGAGTCACTACGGATGGAAAGCTTGCAGAACATAAATCTCCTTGGGGGCTTCAATCCCTCTGCGGGTTTCTGTTACTTCTTAACACAAAATAGGTGGTTGCCACACTGACTCTGATTCTTCCTGGTTTCTTGACCCTGTTCCTTGTCTGTTTGCCTTCATTTGCTGCCTCTGCTCCCCTGCTCCTTCTCTTCCCAACTCTGTAGAAGATAGGTCCCAGATGTCTCGGCCAAGGAAGTCCCCCAGGGTCCCCACAGGCTCTTCTCTGACTTGTTCTGGTGAGGGAGCCCTGGGAGGGGCAGGGCCCCAGGGAGTGTGCTGGTCTTTCCATTCAGCGGCTCCCCCTTCCCAGGCCCTGGGCTCCTCCGCACACTCTCTGGAGAAGCTGGAGGAGGGCCACCAGGCTCTGTAATAACCACACTTCTTCATGGTAAACAAGAACCAGATTCCTGGGGAGTGACGCGGGTGGGAGCTCTGTGGCCGATCAAGGCAGCTGTGTGACTTGAGGGAACACCTCTGCTTGGCCCTGTCCTGTCTGGGGGAAGGTCCAGGGGAAGGCTGCCCACATGCCCCTCTTTACTACCCTCGCAGCCGTACTCTGAATTATGGGGGCCTTCACACCAAATGGCTCTACAGACTTGGCCCTGGCATCCTGACTCACTCTCCTAACCAGGCAGCATCTGCCCCGTGTCTCCTTTGTCCCGATTTGTCTCACTCTTTTCCCTACTCCTGTACCTAGCTCCTACCCTGGCTGCCACCCCCTCCCCCCTCCCCCTGCCTGAGGAATTGTACTTTTCCCTCACTGATGTCAGAAGACTCCCACGCTCCCGGGAGGATGGCTTGATCCCAGGAACCCAAGAATGAAGGTTGCAGTGGAGGCTGGGCCAGCCCCAGGGCTGCCTGGGCCTTCTGACTTTGGGTGGCTGGGCCAGGGCTTTCCTCTTAACAGCGGGACTTGGGAGTTTAGGATCCGATGTCTCAGGAATGGAGGCCAGACATGGTCCCTGCTAGCTCTAGTTCCTGGGTGGAAGGTTGGATTGGCTCAAATACCTCTAGAAAGGGCTCCATAAGAAACAGGGGGCAGAGAACTGGGAGGGGTCAGTTTATTATATGTCTTTTTGGGATTTTGCATTTTGTTCCATGTGAATGTATTAAAGGTTCCAAAATTTAAAAAAAAAAAAAAAAAAAAGGGGTTCTGGGGGTTGGAAAATCTTCTGTATGTTAAGTTATAGAGAAGCATCCCTTGACCCTCTCCTCACGGCAGAAGGGACTGTGAGACAGCCAGGTACACTGGGGAGACCCGATTTGGGTCTGACTTCAGGCTTAGAAGGAGCTGTCAGAGGTGGGTGGCTGCTCAGGTCTGAGATTTTCTGAGTGTCTGAATGACTTGCAAAGTTGCACTGAAAGGAGAGGCATTCTGAGTGCATTGGTCCAGGGGAGAAAGGATGGGCCTGCTGTGTACCCTCAATCCCTCCAGGTCTGGAAGGCCAGGACTCTTCCACCTAAAGGGCCGCAGGAGCCCCGCCTCACCCAGGGAGGACAGCCAGGGTAGGCCAGTTGTGCTGTCCTGTTACGTTGGTCCCTGGGGGGCCCACAGGGAGGGGGTGGGCCAGTGCCAGCACCTTGGGGACCCAGTGTCTTCTCTGGCATGTGCCAGAAGCCACCTCAGTTTTCCAGGTACTGTGTATTAGTCTTAGTACATTTGTTTCTTTAAAATCATTTCTCTCCTAGGGCCACCTGGGTGGTACAGAGAGTTAAGTTCTGACTTCGGCTCAGGTCATGATCTCATGGTTCATGGGTTCCAGCCCTATATCAGGCTCTGTGCTGACAGCTCAGAGCCTGGAGCCTCCTTCAGATTCTGTGTCTCCTCTCTCTGCCCCTCTCCCGCTTGTGCTCTGTCTCTCTCTGTCTCTCAAAAATAAATAATCATTAAAAATTTTTAAAAAACATTTCTCTCCTTTTTATTCTTAATCCTTACATTCATACAATGTGTTGAAATTTGCATAGCACTTTCGCATATATTACTGATGGCTCCCTATTGCCCCAAGTCCAAAGTCTTAGTAGAATTTTTAGTCTTTATACTTGCCTCCTACCTCACATCTTGACACTTTCCCATATACATCCTATATTCCAGCTCAGGCTGACCACCTGCTGCTTCTACAAGCCACACAATGTCACCTTTCTCTCCATTCCATCATTCAGTGCTACCTCTTTCTCCTCCTCTTCCTGGGGAACTCTTGCCAATCTTTAGATGCCTCAGTCAAATGTCACCTCCTCAGTGAGGACTTTCCGGATGAATCTGTCCTATTTATGAGCTCAGGAGTACCATGCATAAACCCCCTCAAGGGCATACCTGGTAAGGCGGCTATTACCAAAACCAAAACCAACAAAACCTACTCTAGAAAGTAACGAGTGTTAGTCAAACGGAGAGAAATAAGAACTCTTGGCACAGCTGGTGGGGATGTAGAAAGATGCAGCTGCTATGGAAACAGCACGGGAGGCAGTTCTTAAAAAGACTGAAGCAGAATCAGCCCATGATCTAGCAATTCTACTTCTGGGGACAGACCCCAAAGAATGGAAGGCAGAGGCTCCCACAGATATTTGTACATGCGTGCTCACAGCATCGTTATTCACAACAGCCGAGTGTGGAAGCAAACAGGTGTCCACTGAGAGAGGGATGGATAAACAAAAGGTGGTTTGTACATATAACAGTGCATACCTACATAGAGCCTTAAACAGAAGGACATTCTGACACACATGCTACAACATGGATGAATCTTGAAGACATTATGGTTGGGGAAATAAGCCAGTCACAAAAGAACAAATACTATATTTGTATATATCTGTGTGTGTGTGTGTGTGTGTGTGTGTGTGTGTATACGCATTCTTCTCCAGGCACCCAAAGCCTGTCAGGGCCTTAGGGCATCCTCATTTCCAGCACAGTGCTTGACCCTAATTGGTGCCCAGTCCGTCTTTATTGATGTGAGAAGGGGCACAAAGTTGATGACGGGGGTGGGGGGGCAATCAGCAGGCAGGTCTCACACTGGCCCACATTCTAACTCACCTCTTCTAGCACATCCAAGCTTCCCCTGCACCTGCCGCTCCACTGGAGGAGGGCTCTAGCTGTCTCTCCAGCACCGTGGGGAGACCCTGGCCATCCCTGTGAGCGACCGGGAGTGACAGGGACTTGCCTGCAATGTGTGCCACGTGGGTCACACAAAAGGAAAAACTTACTCTCATGGTATACTGAGGCGCCGGAAGTTCTGAGAGTGTGAAGTTTTCAGGGTCACACACCTACCTCCCTGTATGATGCTATAGTTGTGATTTCTGGAGGAAGGAGACAAATGAGGTGATCGCCATATGTCCTTTTCATCTCTACAGTGTTACAAATTTCATAACCTAAGAAGATAGGTGGGGGAAAAAATTAGCTCCTACCTCTGTCGTGAAATGAGCAAAACCAAAATAAAATATAGTATATATACCTCATATATTTAGGTCCTCCCTCAAACGTTATACATGCTAGGATCCCAAACTCATTAATGCCTCAATGACTTTACTCAATGCCTTTACCTCTCTTAGAGGGAGGATCTTTGGAATGAGAGGAAATTACAGGTTGCAGACAGTGTGTTTCCTTCTCTTGAGCCATGCACACAAGCTGGGATGGCTTCCTGGGAGAGGCCCACCAGGGGTCAGGGAGCTGGACCACTTACAAGAGCATTTAGGAACACAGACTTTGACGTATGTGAGGACAGCATGAGTTTGAAGTCTGGCTCTTCCCACTCCAGTGAGATGACTTCAGCCAGGCATTTAACCTTTCTGGGCATCCATAGTTTCTGTGATAACAAATGGCAGAAATACTACTACTGACAGCCTTGTTGAGAGGATGGAAGGAGATAATTGGCATGAGAATATCTACTGCTTATGTTTATAGAGGCCAATTACTATGTGTCAGTGACAGTTCATAGTGTTTCATGTATATTTAACTTAGGGAATTATCATCCCCTTTATTATAAAAAGTGAGTGCTGAGGTGTAGTTAATATAGCAAGTGGTAAGTGGTAGAGGTAGGATTTGAACTCAGAATTTGACTCCACCATGCTCTACTGCCTGAAAATTATGTTCTCATGTGAACTAATATTATCATACTCTTAGGAAACCACTAGACTTTCCATATACACACCTCTTCTCCCCTTTTTGTACCCTCCCACTTCCATTTATTTTACTTTGCTTGTTGTTTTTTTTAATGTTTACTTATTTATTTTTCAGAGAGAGAGAGAGAGAGAAAATCCCAAGCAGGCTCCATGCTGTCAGTATGGGGCCCGCCACAGGGCTCAATCCCAAGAACGGCAAGATCATGACTTGAGGCAAAATCAAGAGTCAGACACTCAACAGACTAAGCCACCCAGGCTCCTCCCCATACACTTTTCTTAAGTGAGGGAAGGAGTAAAAAACAATCCAGGGGACACAAGATTACCAGGCAAAGATGAAATGACTTCTTGGGTTGATACACTCTGGTTGTATCCCTGGATGTCCCCTTTTCTGGTCTCCCTTCCCTCCAGTTCACTCTCCAGGCTGAATGCTCATCTGAGTTACAATTGACATACTCAATATAGGCTAGTCTGGAGGGGCAAGGCTTTGAATACAGGGACAGGGACCACAGCCTTGGGCCGTTTTGAATGTGGTAGAATATTTACCTTTTCCCTCCATTTCCCATATTAAGCTGCAGATTTTATAATTAGACATCTTGTAGTCCTAATTAGCCCCATTTATAGTCCCTTTGGACCATGTTATGTCTGTTAATGTGCAGAGGCTAAGTTTCCATTCCCCTTTAGGTACTTCCTTCTTTCTCTTTCCATTCCTATTCTTTCACTCTGCTCTAGCTGCTCCCTGCTATGGCATTAAACTCTCAAAGGTTGAGGTACAGACAAGGGCATTGGGGGGTGGGGGAGCAGAGCATTTCTTCCCCTCTGAGAAGCTCTCAAGTAGGACAGCATTTGCTTTGGGTAGAATTTCTTGCTGTGGACCAGCCCTTAGCATTTTCAGAGATTTCAGAAACTTTTATAACTAATGGTTCTTATGTATCTGTCATCTGTACATTGAAGACTCTCATTTTATCAAAGAATTACTAGCCTATGACATGAAGATTCTTTATCTCTCCCTGGTCCCAAGTCATTTTCCTTCTCAAGGGTGAGTTTTCAGTGGACAGATCTTTTTCTGTGAATCACACTCCCTTCTTGCAATGTTCTGCTTTTTGCCATGCTAGCATTAGATACAAAGTCTACTTTATCTGTATGCCTATGCGTATCCAGCTGCCAATGATGATTCTATCTCATCAAAAGAATGCTATCTGAAAATTTCTAAGAAATCCACCTCTGTGATCCCTATTCTCTGTCATCCATTCATAATGTTACAGCATAGTAAAATAGGAGATGCTTCCTGATGGTGCGAAGGCAGGGTAGGGGAAGCTTGAAGAAAAGAGGTTTCCATGAAGTCATGATTTATTCCAAGATATGACCCAGCTATGCAAATTAACTTATACTGGAAGGTTGAAGGAAATTGAGATGTGGGAGATTTAAAGTTTATCTAAAATGGAAAGTATAGCCCATAGCTCTTTGGGCCATTCTTGCCCAGAAATGGCATAAACTATATTTCTGGCATCAAGAGGATTAGTGGGTATATGTCTGCTCAGGGTTTAGACTGGGGGCCATGATCATGGACTTGGGTTACAGAGACCTGGGTTGTGTCCTTTGCTAACTCTGTCACCCTAGAAAAATGATCAATTTCTCTAGGACTCAGTTTCCTTTCTTACAAAATAAATAAATGAGGATAACAATACATATCCCATAAGGCTATATAATAGGTAGGATAACTAATAGTTAAGATTTGGTTGGGAGTGATAGAAAACCTAGTACATGAGTTACTGTAACAAGAAGGACATGTATTACTCTTTTATATAAAAGTCTGTGTAAGTGGTTTGGGGCTGATATGATGGATGCATGCTCACCAGTACGTAAGCTGCTTTTATCCCTTTGTTCTGTCATCCTCAATCTATGGGCTCTACTTCATGATCCAAGACAACTCCTCAAGCTCCAGCATTACATTTTCAGTTCAGCCATCGGGGAAGAGAAAAGAGGAGAAAGAGAAAAACTACCTCTACCTTTCAACCCTTCTCATTTACAAGTCATTGGCTAGGACTTAATCTCATGAACACAACCAGCTGTAATAGAGGCTAGGAAATGTAATTTTTACTCCAGGCAGTCATGTGCTTAGCTAAATATTGGAAGGTCTTTACTATCAAAGAGGGGGAAATGGGTATCGGCTCAGATAACTAGAAATCTGCCACAGATATTTATGAGATTTAAATAAGATGATGCGCATAGAGGGCTGAGCACAGAGTAAGCACTCAGTCATCACTCACTACCATCACCATCACCATCATCATCCCCATGAGAATGTGGGGAATGCTTTGAAACCCATCACTAGCTGTTTCTTTGTTTTAACCTCACCTTGTTAATAATGTCACTCTTATCCACCTTCCTTTTAAGGAAGGTGGATAAGAGTGACAATTACTTTTTTCTTTTATGAAGGTCAGACCTTATGAAATACCTTATGAAATCAAATTATGGAAAGCAAGGGAAAACTAAGGAAAACAAGGGACTGGTGAACAGGGATTCTAAATAATGGTTCTTTGATTGTGGAAGCAGAGGTGGGATGGACTGGGGATGGAGGAACCACATAGTTATTTCATTGCCAAACCCCTCATTTTTATTTTGGGCAGGAGATTCACAGAAGACTCTCGCATAATCAAAAATAATGAATAACCAAATAAAAGCAGAGATACCTGGACCAATGATCTAATGATGAGGCTGTGTTGTGAATCAACGATTATAATTAATCTGACTCTATCTATGCACATGAGGTCTTTAAATTATACAGTATCACACGTTGCATACATGCACAGTATTGCATGTGTGTCTGTATGTCAATAATAGACAAACATAGTACTTTCTATCTGTATAGAGCTTTAACTTCTGAAGTGCTTCTACACATCCATAAAAACTGCTCAAGAAATTCATTACGCATGATTGAGAGCTATACAAATAGAACTTTGGACTTGTGCGTCCTTAGGGAAAATGGTTTATTTTATTCTTACAGTAGCTCTACGAGGCAGTCAGGACACATGTTTTATCACTATTTCATAGATGAGAAAGAAGGAACCAAGAGGGCAAGTGCTCTCAGTGAGGCTGTATGGCTAGTTGGTCGGCAAGGGAACTTAAGACTAGATCTCTTGCCTAGTGCTTCTTCCTTTAGTCCATTTCACTCCCAGTTATTATGCATCTGTTAGGCACTTCTGTGTTATATGCAAGGCACACCATGCTGATGTGTTTGTGTTCACGTGGGTGCATGTTTTCTGGGTACCATGTGCAGTTTATGTGATCTCTGTGCACATGCACACATATCCGCCCTTGTTGGCCTTGCGTGCCCCGAGGCCTAAGCGGCCCATGTCTGCCCAGGAGGAATCCCCAGCTGGGGTTTCAGTTGTCTTCTTATTCCTGGGTCACTGGGCTTCAGCAACTCTCCAGAGTCCCAGCTAGTTAGGAAGGCAGCTTTGACCTCAGGGACAGATCTCCAGGCAGTGGGCACAGAGCACGGGAACCAGCCAGCAGTGGGAGAAGAAGGAGGAGGAGGAGGAGAAGAAGAACTATTTCCTGATTATTTCTAGTTTATGAAGAGTTCTCATAAACACGATCTCATTAAATTCTCACGCAGCCCTGAAGTCCATGTTAATATTTTCCTCATTTGCTCAGACACAAAGAGAGGATAAATGGCTTGCTCAGGGTAATTCAACCCTTGGACAGACTGGAACTCAGCTCGCTGTCTCCAAATTCTTTTCTCTTTCTGCTGTGCCTTTCCATCTCTGCAAAGGCAAAAAGACCTTATCTTCCTTCTAGCGGTGTGGGGAGCAGGTGAACGCTCCATGCCAAACAGCAGAATGCCCCCAGTGTCACCCTCTGAAGACAGAAAAGGAACAACTCAGAGGGCGGAGCAGCCCCAGACCAGGGACCTTCACTCAGCAGCTGGAACTTTCCACCTCTCTCCATCCTCCCTGCTCAGTCCTTGAGCATCTCTGGTGTGTGCCTCGGGGAGGCGACAGCCATACTACCGAACTGGAAAGTGAAGGTGTTTTCCAATCTCTGTGGCCTTAGTCTCACTGTCTTTGACGAGTCAGGGGGTTGGGAGAACCCTCTAACCACAGGCAGGCTTGGCTACTGCAGCCCCAGGTGACTCCCTCTGCCTCCAGCTCCCAGACCCTGTCTGTGCCACTTCCGCCAGGCTGTTGGCTTGTACCTGCCTGTCTTCTTCACCCATCAAGGCCATCTACCAACTGCAAGGCTGAGTATGGCATCTCATATACAGTCCAGTTGTACACTAAATTAACCCTGCTTCAAAAGAGCCAATATTTATGTTAGAGGGACTGCTTCTTTCCTGGCCCCATGGAGTGAATCTTCCNGGGCTCTGGAGTATTGGGGGGGACATGTTAGGAGCCATGAGTGGCCATAGCTCAAACCCCATTTTTAATATTTTGTTTTTGTTTATTGATTTTTTGAGAGGGAGAAATAGTGCGCCGGAGAGTGGGGGAGGGGCAGAGAGAGAGAGGGAACCCCAAGCAGGATTCAGGCTCTCAGCCCAGGAGGTTTGATCTCACCAACTGGGAGTGAGATCATGACCTGAGGCAAAATCAAGAGTTGGGTGTTTAACACACGAGCCACCCAGGCGTACCCCAAGCCCCACTTTTACTTTTGCATTATCAGTAATCAAGCTGAGGTTTGGGTTCACCTATCTGGTCCCTTTGCCTTATTTCTCAACTGCTCTTAGTCAGAACTGGGAGGAGGTTATCAGGGAAGTATTAGATGATCATCCCCCACACCCATCAGAATGGGTATCCAGGCCGTCTAGCAGCTTACAGTTAGGGCCTCCCCAGTCGTCTCCCCCCTGACCCGGGCTGCTCTGAGCCCAGCTAGATCCTTGGTATCTTCCTCAGAGATACGGGGCGAAACTGGACTAGAACTCGGCTTCTTAAAAATACCCACTTCTCCTAATGGCGTAACCCAGGGACTAACTTTTCCACGCTAGGAATCAGAACCTGGTCTCCAGACCGTCCCTTTTTGTTTCACGGTCTTCGCGAATTCGCTCCCACAGCGCCGCAGAAAGGTACTGCTCTCCCTCCCACTGAGAGAGGTGCGACGGCTGGCTCAGGGTCACACAGGAAGTCTGAAGGTCAGTCTTTCCTTTTCCCACTCGGTTTCCTTTCATAGCTAATTTACATGAGAAAAAGTTCAAAGTTGTAATTGCTACATGGTTCGTAATTACACAATGACTAAATCTTTAACGGACAAATTTGTGAGGAAAGAAATGCAGAACTCTGAGGAAAATGGTCCAGCTAAGCCCATGTTTAATATTTGCCTCACACCTATTTCCAGGAGGAAGGGCCTCTGTAATTGGAATTCATGCTCGCCCCGAGGTCGCACGCCGCTTACGCTTACCTCCTTCAAAATACACCCCTTCTTCCAATTGGCTGCTGCTGTCTGAAAGAGCCAGACGATTGGAGAAAAGTGAACTTTCTATCTGAATTATGCGCCTGCTCATACGCCTCCCACTTCTCTTCGCTTGCCCCTGATCAACTACGAACTAGGGTTTCTCGGCCCCCACTCCCCTTTGGCCACCGCGGCCCCGACCATCCACACTCCCCATCCACACTCGGGAAGTTTCGCGTCCTCCCCTTTAAGGCCAGCTCCACCCCCCACCCCCCGCNCCCCACAGCAGTTTCCCCAGTTCCACGTCAAGTCGAGCCTGCAGATCAAGAAGAACGCCATCATCGACGACTACAAGGTCACCACCCAGGTCCTCGGACTGGGTATCAACGGGAAAGTTTTGCAGATCCTCAACAAGAGGACCCAGGAGAAATTCGCCCTGAAAGTAGGTTCGGGGGCCGGGGGAGGGCAGCGCGGGCACGTGGCCCTCTNTGAGCGGGATCCAGCCGAGTCGCAACGGTTGGCCTCGGGACCACTTCTGCTAATTTCACCCTGGCTCAAGGAAGTGATTTTCGAGGGTTGTGGTTCCCCATCCTCTCCTCCCTCCTCTCTGTCTTTCTGCGGGCACAAAAGGCCCATTACTCATTGAGCTGGTTGGTCGGTTAGTTTGGAGAAGTCGGATCTCAGAGGTTTATTTAGCCTCGCTCCTTATTTGGGAGCCGGAATGTGTGATTTCACTTCCCTGGGCCTCCCGAGCGCGGCCATGCCGCCTTGGGGCGCGCCGGCCCGGGAGGTGCCAGCCTGGAGATTCCGCGGGGACACCGCCCCCTGGGCGCGGGGGAGGGACTGTTTTGATCCGAGAGCAGGCCCCCTCCTACCTTCAGTGTCTGTGAGGCTCCAGATGGGAGGCCAGCAGGCTCCGGCGCGATGTCTGCTGTTTCCATAGCTCCATTGATCATTGTGAACCGAGTCTGTAAACCACGGCTTGGCCGGGTGCTGATTCCGCAAATCAGAGATGGCCACTTGAGCCCTGGACGTGGGCGATTGGTGGACAGTAGGAGGGAGCGTTTTCCTTGAGCTGGGGAAACCCAACCTCTTTTTTTTTTTAAGGGAGGTGTGGTGGTTGTGGGGCTTGGGCAGCGAGGACTTAAGTGAGAATACCTAGTTCAGAAGATAAACAGGACAGACTTGGAGGCCTGATGAGGTGGGTGGGTCCCCCCTGCAGTGTGAGCCGGTGTTGAGGGTCACTTAAAAAGGTTTTCCCCTCGACAGGTTTCAGATCAAACCACAGCCCCGAAGGTGACACATTACGCCTGTTTCCCCTGGGGTGTCTAAATGATTGGAGGAGGAGAAAAATACTTCCTGTGTTATATTTTTCTCTTCCCCCTCACGCCTCCCGCCTCAGCTAGCTATATGTCAGCTGTTAATAGAAAACTCGGATAGGTGTGAGTTGTTGGAACTGCTAGACTATATAATTTAATGTGATAAAAGGCTGGCACTTTGCAGTGACGTGTCCAATTTCCAGATTTTCAGGCCTCTGAAATTATTTTCCTGCTGCTTGCATCCTCTTAGGGGAGAGCTTTTAGCTAGCCCCAACACTGTCAGATTTCTTTGGTTTCTACTCTAAGCTGTTGCTGTGGGCTTTTGGCCACTGTGCCTTAGACCACTTTTCCTGTACAACTAATGGGGACAGGGAGAAGGGGCGGTGGATTCACTGTGTGTCTGACCTTGGGGAATGGAGTCTAGCGAATACTGTTTGACCACAGTTCACTTGTACAGGTGAGGAAGTGACAGACATCCTTTCTGGGAGAGTTTTCTATCCCTCCAAGAGGCCATCTGCCCTCACCTATCAGCAGTTTGGGGACGAAGGCTGCTCGTCATTCCCTTGGATAGTTGGAATATTGTATAAAGACTTGAGAACAAAAGTTCTCAACCTCTTTTTATTCTCTTTAATGACACATAAAACTACACTCTAAAATGTTTTAGGGTGGCATTTCAGAGTTCTGTTATTGTAATTAATAGAAGAGAGATTCGGATATATCCCCCATTTAGTTTTGAAAGGAAAAATCCAGCAGCATTTTAAATAACACTCATAATTTATCCCTCTTGGGTTGGAAGTGGGGGCAGATTGAAGTCAGTCTGTTTTGACAGGCTGTCTGCTCCCAGATCTCATAAGTTGGCTCAACTGTTAAACTGCAGATTCCCACACATCTTTGTGTAAAAACTTAATAATAGAGGAAGAAAGAAGGTATGAGACATTCAGAGACTGACAGTGTCAACAGCACTTCTGTGTCCAAATATTGGCTAAGACATAATTACAGCTTATAGGGGGAATCTGGTCCAATGAATCCTGTTAGAGACACACACCAAAGAGATTTCTAGATCTTGAATCTTGGTGAAATTAACCTTCGGTGCTGAGTGGTGAAGTGATTTTCAAAACCAGGAGTGGTTTGACTATAAAGCAAGGGGAGGTAGGTGCTGTGGGTGAGGACCGATTGCCCCATCAGTAGGTGCCTGAGGAAAAAGGGATCAGACCTCCGCTCTCCACAGAGTGTTAGGCCATTCCTCCACACAGTGCCAGGAGTTGTGGGGCTGGAGCAGGGCCTCGGGTGGGGGTTCTGATGAACTCTGCTGTTTCTCTGCTCTGGAAATTAATGAGAGGAGGCGGATGCCCAGGTGCCCTCCTCCGTCTGTGGTCTGGTGACCTCTTAACCCTCTTAAGTGAAATCAGTGCTTCACCAAAAAAAAAAAAAAAAAGTCTCAATTCACCCCGCTGCTTCTCTCCCTCCATCTCTGAGAGCTAACATCTCGGTGCTTTTAGTGCGTGCCATGACCTTACCTCACCATCTCTCCTGACTGCTGTTGCTAAGTTCTGAGTCATACCCATACTTCGTCAGAGTCGGAAGGGACTTCAGAGGTCATCTCATCTAACCCCCTCATTGTGCAGATTTGAGAAAACCAAGGCCCAGAGCAAGGACTTGCTTGAGGTAGCATAGCCATGCACTTGGCAGAGGCAGGATTAGAACCCAGGATGCCTCACGCCCTGTCTCAGGCCTCTTCCTACTTTGGAACTGCAGCAACGTCAGTAGGCTCAGACCTGGGGTTGGCTGCTGCTCCAGCCTAGGGAGCTACTCTCTTACCCCCTTGACTCTTGGCCAGGGGGTGCTGGATAGGAATGTATTGCCTCCCCCTCAATAACTCCCAAAGATGGGGGGGGGCAGCTTATATACCAACTCAGCAGCTCCATGAGTTTTAAATATGGTAACAAGCTTCTCAAAAATAATTTTTTATGCCACCTCGTCCCTTTTTAGGGAGTGTTTGATATAAATCTAACTTATTATTTTTTGTAGAAGAACATGGGAGTTCTATTAACTATTTCTTTGATAAGGACACCTAGTCTCAATCAGCTTGTGTAATCCACTTGTATGCCTCGTGGGGCTCCTCAGCTGCTTCCTGCTTCACCGTGTCATGGTGACTCTTGGGTATTAGCTGAACAAATTTAATTAGATCTGGCACTGTTGCCCCCTCTGCTGTGTGACTCTGATTAGGTGAAGCACATTATTGCCTTACAAAATAACAGCATGTTATCGTACCTTATCTCTGTTTATCTTTCCATTGCGTGGATTAGAGAAAACAAGGTCCTGTGATGTCTTCTCCTTTCCTTTCTCCAATGGTCCTCCTTCCTCAGGTCACTTCGTGTCACTGCGGTGTGGCTTCCTTTGTTGTTCTGAAGGCGAGATCATCAGAACCGCTTATGGTTGGTGTGAACACTGTTAGAGGAAAACACGGGAGCTCCTGCAGTCCCAAAGTACAGGCAGCACACCTCATGCCGTGTCCCTCCTGGGGAACAAGATAGGTAGCATAGCTGCGTGAGGAGCAGTGTCCCAAGATGGGGTTTGCTGGATGGAATCACACAGTGAGAAAAGTTTCATTGGCTAATAAATCAGCCTCTTTTATATCCACTGAGACTACAGGTAGTTAACGGTTTGCTGAGCATTCTATTGTATGCTTACTTGCGTAGGGGAGACAGACCTACAAAGTGCTATCAAATTTAGGGGGTCAAGAAGCCGATTTGGAGAAGGTAAAATTAACAAACTTGGCTTGTACTGTCCAATATGGCTGCCAGTACCCATGCATGGCTATTTAAGTTAAAATTAATTAAGCTAAATCAAATTAAAAATCAGTTGCTAGCTACATTTCAAATATTCAGTAGCTACACTGGCTAATGGCACTGAATAGAATAGTGCAGAAGAATATATTCATCCTTGTAGAAGGTTCTACTAGGCTTTGCTGGTCTAGAGGTTAAATCATGTGATTGGGAATAGAAGAGCTTTAGAAGGGAAATCTGTGTGGACCCAAGGAGCCATGATTGGCTCATTGCTGGGCCTCTGAAGTATGAGTAGATCTGTCGGAGGAGAGGTGACCCTGGCTCTGAGGGGAGAATGGAAGATGAGGTTGGCAAGGAGCATGTAGGGCTAGTGGCTCAGAATTGAACCTGACCTAGCTTTGTATTAAAAGCAAGTTTTAAAGTATCTGAGGGACATGAAGTAAATGAACAGGCTAACGTAAAGAAGGGTGACAGATCACTGAGGTTTGGGTTAGGAGGTTCTAGTTTCTGGTGTCAGAGAGCCCCTCTCTCTCTTGGGGCCGTGGCCCCTGTTCACTGCACTGGGCTCTTGGCATTCAGTGAGAAGGGATCAAAGTTGGGTTGGCTCATGGTCCTTTTTCCCTTGTGAATTCTGGGCTTTGATGGAGTTGAAAATAATCTCCAGCTAAGATCTGGGGTCAGTAGCTGACGGAAGTGGGGAGAAACGCAGCCCAGGCCTTGAGACCAGATATCAGTGGGCGCCTGGGAAATGAAGGGGCTCCTTTTCAGGAGGACGGAGGTATTGGTTCCCATGATTAAGATGTTTTGACTGCTTGGGCCCAGAGGAGTTGGCCCATCATCCATTGACAATTCCCTTTAACCAGGTGCAGGGGCTCAGGGAGAGGCCTGGAGCAGCCAGGTTTCAGGACTGCAGACTTATTCTCTGGCCACATCCTGGGGTTGGCGGAATGGCCAAGGCTCCGGTCACCCGCAAATCCCAGGGATCTTTGGCGGCCTTGCCGGGAGGAATGTCAGCCACAGGTGGGGAAGGACAGGGCACTGGCGTCTGCATTTGAGTCCCTTCCACGATTCCCAAGAGGCTCTTGCATGCTACGTCAGGACTCTCCCTTCTGGTTTGAGGTCCTCTCTTCTGCTGCAGGCCCTTCTGAGGGTCATTTGAGGTCTCTTTTCTCCTCTCTTCCCCGTTCTGCACCAGTACTTCGGTGTCCAGGAGGGAGGTGGGCAGGCAGGGCAGGGTTGGTGTCTGCTGTGTTCAAGGGGCTGCAGGTGCTCTCCGTGATGACTTAAGGTCCAGTGGTACAGAGACCCACACATCACGGCCCCTTAGTGCTGACGTATTCCCCGTCATCTTTCTCGACTCCTTCCATCCCACCGGCACGGGAGGCGAGGCCCGTCAGGAGGGCATCAGCGGTGTGTCCAAGGCTTTACCTGGCATCAGCATCAGGGACACCGTTCCCTGGGACCCCCTCTTAGGGTTTCTTTGGTTTTTTGGTAGCTAGATATAGTAGTGCTGGGAGTGTAGACCTGGCAGTAAAACTGAGCTCTAGGCACTAGATTCTTCCTACATCGGTCATCTTATAAATGGGGACATTGGTAAGGAAAAGGGACCATGCCAGGTATATGACCCACATCAGATCTTTGTATCTTTTCTGGTCTTTAGAGGAATACTGATATTTTGTATTTTAAGATGTACACAGTTACAAATTTTTAGAGATGAGCCTGTTACAGTTGGTTACATGTTAGATGAGAAAGCAAAAAATGGGGTCCAGTCTATGTGCCCTGCTCACTAAGCCTGTGACCCGGACTGGGTCAGTTAAATATTCCAGGTTTTGGTGCATGTGGCAGAGGTCAGGCCACCACTTGCTCCTGAGCACTGGCATGGGGGGTGGGGGCTGTAGAAGGCTGGGCCAGAGGCAAGAGGCAACAAGCTGGCCAGATGGCTTGCTGACCAGCCCCATGTCTGACCATCAGCAGCATCTGGGCCAGAACGGATGCCCTTTGTGTAGGCTTGATGCTGGGCTCCAGGGTAGCCCGTGCCCAGTTAATTAACAGTCCTCCCTGACCGAGCATCATTTCTCTTGTGTGAAGACCTGGAAAGTGTTCCACCTAGCGCCTCGGCAGGGAGGATGGACCAAATAACTCAGTGGGGTGTGGATCTGTTCTTACCTTGAAGTCAGAAGAATCTTAGTGTAGCAGTGTCTCAAGGTGGAGATGAGGAATTCTTTATGTTCCCCATCTACAACTTCTGTCCCAGTTGAGGTATGGGGCCAGGCGTGGCCACTGTGATTGGAGTGCGGGATGTGCCCTGCACAGGGGCACCCAGCTGAGGGAGGGAGTAAGGGCTGCAGTGTAACCTACTGTCCGCTAGTGAGGCTTTGCATTGGCTTGTGGCCGGATCCATCCAAATGGGTGCCTTCTAATTCACCCAAAGATATGGTGTGGGCTGGGGACTGATTCCTAAAGCTGACGAGGAAATTAGGATTTACATCCAGGTGCCACTCAGCAGCCCCCTGGGGCTGGGTAAGACTGGGTATCTGAAGTCTAAAGAAGCAGGGGGAGAGAGGGATGCCTGGTGATGTCTGTTCTCTTTCTTTTTTTTCCTGCTCACTAGATGCTAAAACAGTGGTTTCAGCCCTGGAGCTTTGGACCATGGAGTCCTGTGCCCCAGGCCATCATCAGTTGGTGGAGGAAAAAGAGACACAGTGGAAAGGGGGAGGAGTCTCTGGCAGTACACTTGTGGGGGGTCTTTATTCTCTGATCCAGTAAACATCTCTGTGTGCTAGCTGGCAGGTGGGAGTGGCTGGGACATGGCCCCAAGGTCAACCCCCATCAGTAACTCATGTTCCCTCCAAGACTGGCCAAGCTGTGTGTTTATTCTGCTAGGAACATGAGCTGTTCTAAAGGGTCATATGAAAGGGCATCTTACTCTTGAGGGACATTTCCAGGCATCTCCCTGGCCAGTGTCCATCCAGCACTCATCTGGAAGGTGAGGAGTGGTGACTGAAGGGGGAAGCTATGTGGCTACCATTCGAAGCCTTTTCTGTCTCAGACAAGTTGAGGGTGACAAAGGGAGCTGTATTGCTGATGCCTTCCCTCTGCTTGGCTTATCTCCATGGATTCTTCTTTTGAACCCAAAGCAAAGGCGAAGGGGACCTACTGACAAGTCCCTGCAGGCGCCTCCACCTTCATGCTCTTATGGGGCACCCTGCCCCCAACCCTTCTGTGGCAGATGACTAAGTCAATCACTTTACTGCCATTGTGACCATCCATATTGTCACTAGGCTCCCAGCCCACACTGGACATTTGCAACCTGGCCTCCCGCCCAGGGCCTCGACCTGTTACTCAGCCCCTCTGTCCCAACAGCTAAAAATAAACCTGCCACGGCTGCAGNCTGCCACACTGCTGAGCTGACCCTCTTTTCACTTCTGATCTCCTCATTTGCCCTCTTCTCTTGTATCCTGAGCTTGAGAGGTGGTTGGGGGCAACTCATGTTTCCAAGCACTGGGAGTGAGATATGACACCCAAAGCATCACCAGGCTCAGCTCACCCCTGGTGCCCAGAAGCATGAGTTGCCCCCCAGCCACCTCCCAAGCTCAGGCCACAGGAGAAGGGGCAGTGCATACAAAGGCTCTGTGGAGCCGCCTTGCTGCTTCCCCACAAGCCGAAGGGTTGGGGGGAGGCTGCATAAGTTCCCAGAGTCACTGAGACTTTCCTGGGTGCTTGTCTCCCACTCTGGCTTCCTCCAGGCTGCACCGGCAAGCCATCCTCCCAGCCGGAAGGGACACGCAGAGCCCAGCAGGAGAGCACTGCCTGAGGCTGCCCCAGGCCCTCACCCCGACTGCCCTGTGACTGAGCACGCTCCCTGCCCTGGGACTCCTGCCCTGCTGCTGAGCTATACTCTCCACCCCTGCAGCATGGGGCTTCAGGTTACCGTGTTCACAAGAGTGACTTCATCCTGCTGGCTTCCAAGGGTAACTGGGCCCTGGCTCTCGGGACCTCCTTCCCTCCTTCCGGAGTCAGGCCATGGCCCCTCTGGCCCTCCCAGCTTCGCCACCTGCAGGATGTCACAGAGAGCATGGGTCTCTTTGCTCTGAGGACTCTGACTGAGGACAGGGAAAGTGCTGACTGGTGTCCACTGAGGTCCACTGAGGTGGCCTCTTCCCCTACTGCCTAGGGATCCTGGACACCTATAGGACAACGTGAGGAAAGGGGCTCAGGTGCCTGGGGTACCTGCTTAACTAATGGATACTGGGCAGGCTATTTCTTTTAGCTTGACTTCGGCATTCTCTTCTTACTGATTTTTCTAATCCTTGGACAGGTGTTGATACTGACCATGCACAGAAGGATTCTGTGTCCTTTTCCTGGGATTGGGGTTTGTTTGGGAGAAGGTGTATTGGGGGAAGAGTAATAGAAGCTGAGGTAGGTCTCGGGGGGCCCTCTGGCTTCAGCTAGAGTTACACACTGGACTGTGTCTCCATGGACTGCTTCCTCCTGTCTGAACCTGCGGGGCCCCATTTCCTCTGCAGGGAGAGATTTATCTGCCAAGGCCCATTGGCTTCTGGAGGGAGGAGTTGGGTGTAAATTGCTAACAGTTTATTTTTAACTCTGACAGAAGGAGCCCCTGTCCTTGGAGTAACCATACCCTCCCTCTTCTCTGTCCCAGGCTGCCTTCTCTGGCTTCTATAATTCTTAGAGGAAGGCTCGTAGATTCTAAAGGCCGGGCCTCACAGGAACCAGGGAAGGGGAGCCTCTCTGAGTGAGGAGTCTGCAGGTTGCCCGACAGGCCTGACTTCCGTAGAGCACGGAGCACGGAGCACTGTCGGGGCAGGGGAGTAGAGGGGGAGCCCTGGGCATTGGAGTGTGGAACGCACAGCATCCTAGGAATGCAGGTAGACTGGTGCGGAGGCCACAGGGGCCTTGGGACTTGGAGGATCCTGTCTGCTCCGCTGTGCTGGGAGGGTGGCAGGGGCCACCTTGCGCCCTTCGCGGTGCCTCTGTGTTTCCAGGCACCCAGATGTCTGAAAGGCAGGAGGCCACGGGGACAGAATGAGTGTATGTGGTAGCCTGCTGTGTAAACGCTCATGTTTACAGAAACCCGGAAGCTTTGTTATTCCCTCTGACTGCCGGGCTCCCAGGCAGCACGTCCTTTCCACTGGAGCTCGTGTGGGATTCTCAGGGGTTTCCTACCTTCGTGTCCCCCTCCCCTTGGCAGGGCACTAGTCCGCTGTGCTCCTAGGGAAGAGGAAGAGGGGTGCGAGCGCCCCTTCACCTGTGTCTTGACCCTTCTGGTTTCATGGACTTGTTTTGGGTACCTTGCCTTAGATTTTTAAAAAGAACATAAAATTGAGTTTGAGGTATATATTTAGAGAGAGAAGGGATGGAGAGTAGGGGAGTAGGGAGGGGGGCAGAGGAAACACTGAGCTGACTCTGAGAACCTCAGGCGGGAAACAAAGGTCTTGCCCCTTCAGTCCCTTGGAGCACATGGGGCATTATTTTGCCTAAAGCCCAGCCCTGGTTGAGTAGCTTCGCAGCTTAAACCCTTCAGGGGGTTCTCTTTTCTGAATGACTGCTATGGTTCAGCTTAGGGGCTTACATTTGCTGTTTCCTTAATAGGACACCCCCCCCGCCCCCGCTGTCACCTTTGCCTGTGGTATGTGTGCCATATGTTCATCTGTATCTTCTTTGCCTCCCTGCCCCACCCCTGTCTGTATCTACCTACTCCACCCTGTACAAATGCTGCCACACTCATGAAAGTCTTCACATCAGAAGTGGGTCTCACCCACCCTTCCCTGTTCTTCCCTTCTATTTCAGTTGAAGATTGTTTCTCCATATTCAGGGGGCTTCTCTAGAGATTGGATTGTTAAGTCCCCAAAGACTCACATCTTCATTCTTTTTATATTCTCTTATTTCCACGTGACTCTATGCCCTCATTTAGAAAAACTTCATGGAGTATTTTGGCATCACGCATTATACCTAGCTGCCTAATAAAGGTGCAATAACCAAATAATAGTGGACTCTATCTGCACAAATATAAGGTACGAATAGTGATCCTCAGGGTGGAAGGGGATGGCCCCGGGTGTGGAACAGTATTGGGCTGGGCTCTCTGAGATGGAGCCAAGGGTGTAGTGAAGCCCCCCGGGTGTCTGTCCCTGTTCCCCTTCCTGTCTGCCAAAAAGCCATCCATAGCAGAACAGCCTTCTGGGCATTTCTTCCCTCCACACATTTGGATCTGCTGACTCAAGCTGGCACCTTCTGTTTCTGCTAACGGATTTCTCGTTCTTGTAAGGGCCCTGACCACAGTTTCCCATTGATGCCTCGTGTCTTTCTCCTCCCCACTCCAGAGCCCCTCCTTTTCCTGTTCCACTATGGAGATGACCCTTCTGCCTCTCAGAGAATTTTTACCGGGGGAGGGACAGATGTGGAACTAGCCAGCTCTCCTCCAGCTCTTGGCATCTTCTAGTTAGCTCCAGACAAAGCAAAGACACGCAGATGTAGTCCAAGGTGATCTTACTGCTGGCCTCGTTCCTATGTGAGGCAAGAACACCCGTGTTGAATACCAGGCTGCCAGGTCTGAGGTCAGAGGTTTAGAACCCCGTGGGGCCATTTGACTCCATGCCGCAGAGCCGTAGGAGACACAGAAGGGGACTGGTATCTGGCTTGTGGTCCTCAGCAGGTCTGAGAACCTGTCTGGGCCTCATTCATTTCCTTATTTGTGAATCAGAGGGCTCAGAGTTGATCTCAGAGGATGCCTGCATTGAATGAAGGGCTTTCTGTATTATTGCTCCTGTAACCCCGCTGCTGAGAATACAGCCCTATGCTGGAAGACATGGGGCAGCCCGTATTCCAGACAGCAGGGGCCATCTCACTTTCTGCAGGCCAGTGTTCTTTCACCCTTCTCTGGGCCGTAGTATTTCTATTCATTCAGCCACTCAACCAATGTTTATAAACATTTATTCCCCTCCATGCCTGCCTCCTGTCTTCCCTGCTGACTGGCCATCAGGAGGCCCAGATGGCGGGATTAGCCTCAAATGGAGACTAGTCAGGGTCATCCCCTTGGGTTTAGACCCCTTTAATACCTCTGCTATATGAGATGAGAAATATTTGGAACAATGAAGGCTGATTCTTTCTAGCAGCTTTGACTAGACTCCTGCCTTTCTAAGCAGGATTTGCCTTAGGGTGCCTTCTATCCCTCTGAGATCCAAAGCAACTTACTCGTCAAGAAAATTAATTAGCATGGCTGAGGATGACTTTGCAGCCTCCCTAAGGATAGATCTGAACAGCAGATCGACTTTGATACATGTAACAGTCTCCAGTCTTCTGCCCCATTCAGATCCCCATTGAAGGGTTAGCAACCCTGTGAAGGGTTTCCAGAGAATAACTAGTCTTTCTTGAGCAGATACTATGTGTCAAGCATTGTGTTAGGCGTCTTATATTCTTATTAATTTCCTACATTAATACTGCAAAGTAAAAGTACTTATAAAATACATTTTACAGAAGGGGAAACATGATCAGACATATTCAGAACAATGCATTCATTAGCAACCATTTGTTGAGTATCTACTAAGTGCTAAATATCGTGTTAGGCTCTGGGGATACATTAAGTGTACAAAACAGAAAGAAAGAAAAAAACAACCAACAACCAAATCTCACCTGTGTAGAGCTTAGATCCTAGCAAGAGGAGACAGACAAAACATATGTCAATTAAATGATACAGTTTGACAGTTTGACAAATAGTGATGGATACAGTGGCAAAAATGAAGGAGGGAGGAGGCCCTGGAATGCTAAGAATGTGTGTGGCCCAGGGAAGGGTTTACTGGGAAGGTGGTGTTGAGTGCACAGTGGAAATACTGGGATGGGAGGGGAGGAGGCAGGGGGCAGAAGGAGTAGCAGGCGCAAAGCCCTGAGGCTCCTTTGGCTTTTGCAATACTGCCTAATAGTTCCTCTGTGACTCCCTTATAATCTAGGACTCAATTGACCTAGCAATGTATGTTGTATCATCAAATATTTATGGAATGCTTATTTCGTGCAAATCGCCACAATGATCAGGTGCGGTCCTTACCTTTGGGAACTTAAGAGTTCAGAACAGGAGTGAACACCTGTGTGCATATAAAAGGAATGAATACTCCCCCCCCCACCCCGGACGGAAGGACACACGCGCGCGCGCGTGTACACACACACCAGTCTGGATTGTGCCCTTTCACACACATTCCCATTTGACAATCTCTGGCAAAGGCAGTACCTCTGACAGAGGCAGGCCAGGTGGCCTGATTTCGGGGTTTACACCGGAAGAAAGAGGTTCAGGGAGTTGATGGTGGGGACGCGGGTGGAGTCAGGGCAGTAGGGTAGCCACAGAGGGTACAGAGACAGGGGGTGGGCTCCTCAGGGTGGAAGGGCTCACTTTTGCCTGGCACGGGCAGAGGACACACCATGGAATCACATCTGTGACACACCCAGGGGAGGGTAGAGATGAAAGTTTGGCCAGTGAGAGGGAATCCGAGGGGTAACGGTGAAGCAGTACATTGGGTACTCCTGTCTTCTGTTTGGCTAAGTGGGAAAGAGATGACCTCCTCCCAGGGATCTGGTAATAGGAAATGCTTGGGTGTGGGTGTTGCTCGCTGACCAGGGAACTAGGGAGGAAAGGGGTAATAAAAAAGAGAGGGCCGGGCTGAACCTGGGGCTGAGCTTAGTTTTATCCTCCTTCGGGCCCGAACAGGACTTCTCTCTCGCTGTGAAGAATCACCTCCATCCTGTGTTCAGCCTCCCCGTGGAGGAACGGGCAGGCGGCATGCCGGGTTGGGGGGAGGCTCTCTGTCCCCCCAGCTCTGGCCATCCTTGCTTCCTGCCTCTCAGGAGCCCAGAAGTCAGGGCTCTGGATGGAGCCGACCGTTAGCACAGATGGGAAAGTGAAGCAAGATCTGGGGTTTTTTTCCTGAGCGCGCGAGTGATGAAGGAAGTTGCAACATCATTTTCTTTTCTTTCGTCTTTTTTTTTTTTTCTTTTTCTTGAAGGGGGAAAACCATCTTCCAGTAAACTTCACAAACAGTATCCAGTCTTTGATGGAGACCACTGCCCCACCCCCACAGTGTTTTTTGTATTTGATCTTTCTTCCATCTTTCCCCCCTGTTCCTCCCCTCTGGTGTTCCACTTCGCTGAGAGACCATGTCCCTGCATCAGGTTGGCTACCCAGAGGCTGGCTCGGTGGCCTCTCCTTGACAGTGGGAGCTGTTGAACTATGACAGGTGGTTCCTGATACCCCCTGGCCCCTCCTGCTGCCGCATCAGTCTGTGTGTTCCTTTGGTATTCCAGAAGGTTGAGGCCGCGTTTCTCAGCTCAGGTGACCACACTTTGTGGTAGATTCAGAGCATGTGTGTAGGCAGATGCTGGGCAATAAGAGCCTGAAATGTGGCAGACAGGAATCAAGGCTGGGAGACCACATGTGTTCATCTGGAGTCCTTGGTCAGGTTTGACTTTGGCCTCGGGACTGTACCTGGGCAGGGGGTCCAGTTATGTTCGAAAGTGTGCACATGATCTCTTTTGCCTGATGAAAAATTTTGAGATCTGGAAAAGTAGTGGATTTGGGGTTTGTTTTTGTTTTGTGAGATTCATTTTCTCTCTCTTGGATTTCTGTACCCCCAATACAGCCAGAAAGTTCCAGTGAGAGTCCAGCTTCAGTCAACCAAGGGGTGTTCTAGGTCCTCCCAGAGAATGAGGTCCGCCTGCTCTGAGGAAGCTGGGAGGTACCCCACTGTCTGGGCTGGGGCTGCTGCAGGGAAGGGCAAAGTCCTCAGGGGCGAGAGTTTGAGTGTGGGCTCTTTGTTCCCTGGACCTGTTGTCTTTGGTACAGCTGACACAGAGCTCCTCCTTTCCTGCTGTGTTCTTTGAATTTAACCTCTCTGTTGTCAGGTAGTTCACTTCAGGCTGGAAATGAGCTCTGAGAAGTGGTGGTCGAGGGCCCTGGATCCTACAGGGAAAACATAAGCCCCCTTTCACAGGAAGCTGCTCTGGCCACTAGAGTAGCCCCTAGTCATGTGTGCCTATTGAAACTGAATAAATAAAATTAGTAATTAGTTCCTCTGTAGCACTAGCCTCCTTTCAAGTGCTCGGCAGTCTCCTATAGCTAGAGGGCCACTGTATTGGGCAGCACAGATAGAGAACATTCTATCATCACAGAACATTCTCTTAGACAACGCTGGACCCTGAGGTAATCATTCTACACTGTGGTGAAGATTTATCAAGCTGGAAAGGGGATTTGTGGAAGAGCACAAGGAGAAGTTTGAAGGCCCAGGTGAGAGGGTAAAATGAAGGTAATCATTTAGAAGGGACTTTACATGGTATTTAGTTGAGGACTGTATCCCAGCAAATGGCCATCTAGCTCAGTGGCTCTCAGACTAAGTCAGTTGTCAGAATCACCTGTGGATAACATTTAAAAATAGAGATTCTTCAAAAGTAAATAAACATTTTTTTAAAAGTTAAAAAAAAAGTGGGGGCAGCACGTGGGTGGCTTGGTCAGTTGGGTGCCCGACTTTGGCGTAGGTCATGATCTCACAGTTCGTGGGTTCAAGCCCTGTGTCTGGTTTGCTGCTGTCAGTGTAGAGCCTGCTTTAGATGCTCTGTCCTTCTCTCTCTGGCCCCCATTGCATGTGCTCTCTCAAAAATAAATATTAAAACAGTAATAAAAATAAACATATTGGTTTTTTTAAAAAACCTTGCCATTAAAGAAATTTTTGCTGTTGTTAAAGTTCTGTGTTTTTTAAAAATTTTTTTTAATGTTTTGTTTATTTCTGAGAGAGAGAAACAGCATGAGCAGGGGAGGGTCAGAGAGAGAGAGAGAGAGAGGGAGATACAGAATCTGAAGCAGACTCCAGAGTCTGAGCTAGCCATCAGCACGGAGCCCAACGCGGGGCTCGAACCCACAAACTGTATGATCATGACCTGTGCTGAAATTGGACACTTAACTGACTGAGCCGCCCAGGCACCCCAGTTCTGTGTTTTTTGAGTTCAAAATTTGGTTCCTTGAATTTGTAATATTCTTTAGTGCGAGTCGCATTTTCTGGAGCCTCACAGAATGCATCAGTTCCATCTTCTGTACTCAGGCTAATGCAGATATTTGAACACAGCCTGTGACCCAGTGTCAGGGCACATTTTCAGAGTACTTAACCTTCCAAGGGCTCCGGAGAGATGCAAAGATGAGATGCCATTCCCAGGATCCTTCCGATTTTCAGGCCTTGCTGAGAGATTGAGGAAGGGTCCAAGTCTCAGGGAACCCTGTCAGTGGAGAGTCCCAGGGGCTGTCCAGCTGCTGTGGCCCATGTGTAGCCCCCACCCCTCTACACACTGCTCCACAGGAACGAGTCCCTGAGGCCCTGCATGGTTAACTCTGCGTCTTGAGGGCGCTGATCTGGTTTTCTTCAGAGGCACCAAGGGACTCAGCCATCCATCCCTGGTCAGATAGGACCACAAACATCCCTTCTGCTTAGGGACCTTCAGCAGCAGCACCCTCCCTGGCCCCCAGTGTAATGCGCATGCTGCTAACATGGTATTCAAACAAGTGGCTTTGACCTTCCCTCCCACTCCCACGCCTCACACACACTCACCCTTTCAGAGATGACTGCTTCCCACTCTGAGTGCATTCTTATGCTCCCAGATCTTCTGTTGGGCCTTCATCCTTTTATATCCTGGTAGAGTTATAGCTGGCCTTTGAGGCTCAGATTTTACCTCCCCCCCCCCACCCTAATTCCAGGGAGAAGAACTCCCCTGTGCTAGCGGTAGTTCACACTCGCAGTAGGTCTGTGGTGAATTTGAGTCACACTGACTCTGGTGTCCTTCCCGCTAGACTTTGAGCTCCTTGAGGATAAGGACTGTGTCTCATTTATCCAGAGTCCTCCGGTGCAAAGCACAGTGCCAGGTACCGAGCCGAGGTGTCATGTGTGCCCACAGAGGTGGGTCAGTCTCTTGCCCGTTTGTTTTTGGGATTCTGAGGAGTCCGCACGGGGAGCTGGAGCCCCTTCCCCAGTGCCAGCTTTCCCTCCGCGGTGGCCTCGGGCCCCAGCAGCTCTCTCCAGAAAAGTGCTGTTTAGCAGCTGATAATTAACAAGCGGGGCTTGGAGCCTTGGCTGCCTCAGAGGCACAACTGGTATTTAAACAATAAAGTTTCTAAAATCAAGAATTAAAGTGTCAGCTTCAGAAGCAGCGATATCCAAACAGAAGCCGCCCGGTTAAAATAAATGGAAGGATGAATGGAGCCAACGGGTCTCTCTAACCCTCTAGGGGCCTGGGGTGAGGGGCGGGAGGACTGGCTGGGGTGCTGTTCTCTCTAACCCTGCGGGGGTCCAGGGGTGGGGGTCCCTGGCTGGGGTGCTGGAAAGGGATGCTTCTGTCTCTGCTCTCTGGTGTGGGGCCCGGGGCTGCTTCTCTAGCCTCCGAGTGCACCTGTCAGCCTGCCCTTCCACTCCCGGTGTCCAGAGATTAGACTAATTTTGCCAGGTGGTCAAGAAGAGAAATTTGGAAAAATAGGGTAGGAATTGATAATAACCTGGGGGCTTTTTCTAAGATGATAAGAAGCACATTTTTGCATTTTGTGATAAATAGAGACTGTTCGGTACTGCCTCGAGGTGTCTCCTGTTGTTTTCTTCCGATGCTTCTAGAGTTGAGAGTTTGAGAGTTCAACCCTTCTAGGTCAGAACCGGAGCATGAGGAATTCCCCAGCCTCCTGCTGCTGCCCAGATACTAACCACAATCGCCCTCCCCGCGGTTCTAAGAAACATGCATACCAGGAACAGCCCGTGGCTTCGGAACAGGGGCAGCTGCTCGAGAGGCGGAGGCTTCCTCTGTGTGTGTGTGTGTGTGTGTGTGTACGCGCGCGCAGTTGGGGGGGATGTGAGTACCCTGCAACCTGTCACTGGGGCACCCGCCTCTGTGCCCAGCTGCAGAGGGCAGTGGGAGATGCGCGCGCATGATTGTGGGCAAAGCAGGGGTCCTACAGAAGGGTCTCTTCCATAAGTTCACCCCAGGTATGTGGCCAACATTAGGGTCTGCCCAACAGATATTTTTTTAGAGGCGGGTGAGTGGGGAGAGACGACTGTTGGATCCAAGAGACAATCTGAGATACACAGTTTGAGTATAAAAATACTGGGCTTTCTGGGAAACGTTGATGACTTATGTGCTGTCTGTCTCTCGTGTTACCTGTCCTTTGCTCTCTGTGGTATTGATGGCTGAGCTCACCCACACCACGTGTGACCCTTACGGCGGTGGCCTGTGGTTGTACGTTGAGTGCAGTGACCCAGTTACCTGTATGGACAAATGCAGAACAGTTGAGGTGGCTTAGGAGGAGACTTGGTGAGGGACTAAAACCCACTGTTCACCTGGGGGTTGAACCCTTGTTCCTGGTGACATAAACACAGATGATTCACAGCCACTGTTGCCTTGGGCGTGTGCGGAGATTCACGTGATGTTCTAATGGTCCTGGCAGAAACTTCCGCACTAGTTGAACGGAATGGTGAGGGTACCACAAGCATGTGTGTGTGCTCCTTCATCTGCTCACGCAGCCGTTCTCTGGAAGTTCATTGAAGGAAAACACGTAAGCAAAGTACTTTGGTATCCCAGGTGGTAGAGGAGCTATGGACCGGGGACTGGGCAAGTGTGGAGGAAAGAGCCACCCATTTCTCCAAGCACCGGACAGTCTTGGAATGTGCTGGTGGAGTGCCGATCCCGAGATGCTCTGTGATCAGATACACCTGGGAAACTCTGCAGTGCACATTAACATTTTCAAGGCTCTGAGAAGTTCTGTAGTAAAAGAATGTATTCGACTTTGTAAAACCTAGTGCTTCTGACATGTATAGCATCCCTGTTTTACTTATCACTTATTAATAATATCCTGATAGAATATTGAGAAATGGCTGTGCAGTCTCCCTGCTCTGGGAGAACTGTCCACTGATTCAAGAAAAATTCACCTGACTCTAGGGCAGCACAGGTTTGAGAGGTTTTAAAAAGGTGTGTGTGTGTGTGTGTGTGTGTGTGTGTGTGTGTGTGTGTACACATATGTGTGCGCATGCGTGTGTGCTGGGGGGTGTGGCAGAGAAGGGCCCCTGCCCGGCAGGTGGCTTCTATTGAAGTTGGCCCTGTCTGCATCCCTGCTGGCTTTGTGCTTCTGGAGAGGGCTTTTGTCCTGGCTTGAACATACTGAATAGCAGCTACATCTGTCATGCCTGGGAAGCGGCAGTTTGCAGCATGGGGGGTGAACAAGCAGTGAGCAGACACCCCAGCTTGAGGCCCAGGCTGCTGAGAGCCCCTCTGTATGGAAGGGAGGGGCTGGTGGTCCAGAGGCAGCTGCTCACTAAGCCTGGAAGTAGAGGGAAGCAAGATTTAGCTCCCTTATCACTGCGTTCTCCTTGTTGGATGGGGGAGAGACTGTGTTGAACTTGAGGTGGTAGCTGGGAAGAAGCAGGTGGGCAGGGTATTTTCTTCCCTTCACCAACCACAAGACACCTGGAGGGTGAACCAGGGTGGAAAGACACTCAGCTCTCCATTACCCTGGGGGGGGGGGGGGTCTGAGATGAAAAGCCATTTTGGTTTAAATGTAAGGAAGTATATGTAAACCAACTTGACAATAAACTATGAAAGAAAAAAATAAATAAATGTAAGGAAGATTCAGAATTGTGAAGTGGATTTAGTAAAGTTTGTGGTGTTTTAAAATTGGAGGGTCCTGGCCAGAATTGCTTTTAGGCTGTTGCTGACAGGACATGGGTATGAGTGANAAAAAGGTCTGGGAGGTCTTTCTGGATTCTCCCCCTGGAACAAACCCAGGTGCAGGGACTTGAGCCAGTGGCTGGCCTCAGTACCCCTCCTGCACAGCTTTGCCAGGACGCAAAGGATTTCTAAGGAAATTGGCAACTGGGAAAAAATGGGAATGTGCATAGGAATCAATTACTCTTCCTGGGGACCGTACATGTCCGATGTGGGTAGACCTCTGTGTAATTAAAGCAGGCTCAGGATTTCCCTGTTTGCACAGATGTCAGTAGTAATATTCTTTTATGCTGCTTTTCCTCTTTTGACCTTCCCAGTGGGGGAGGAGTTAGTTGGTCCTCAGGAACTAGGGTGAGGCGTCCCTTACCTCCCAGCTTGTCCAGCCTTCTCCTCTTCCCTCGGTTACAGCCACAGATGCCCCGAGTCATTCCGATGGAGGAGGAGCAAACCCAGTCCCTGCCCGGTCCTTGCCCCCATTAGAGAAAAGGCAGATGCTGTCCCTTTGTCCCCCCTGCACAGGAAGTCTGGGTGGGCCAGCCTTCAGTTTGGGAAACAGGAGTAATAGCTACTGCTGCCAACTGGGGTTGTGTTTGCAGACTCCCAGGCTCCAGAGTCTCCGGAGGGAGCAGCGGCTCTGACCCCCGTGGACTTGCTGTGGTCCCTGGGGAGGGAGCCTTTGCCAGGAACCTCTGAGCTCACTGGAGGTGGGTGTTGGGTAAGGGTGGTGGAGGACTGGGTAGCAGGAGAGGAGCAGGGGATGACTCCCTCCTTCCCCCATCAGCTGGGGATGCATCACCACTGCCGGGAATGCATTCAGGCCACTTCTAGACAAATTGGTCATTATGGAAATTCTTTCTTACCCCATGGTGGGGCTTTACGTGTTCAGAAGAATCTTTAGATGTTCTGGCCATGAGGACCCAAACCCTTTGCCTGCTATCCCCTCAAGGCTACAGGGTGGGACAGTGTCTGAGCCCCCATTCCTGTAATCTCTGCCTGCTCCCCCTTCTCGTGTGGGCCCACCTTCACCTGGGCAGATGTTGAGGTGGTAGCCTGGTGCGTGGTAGGCATGGAGTTGGGGGAGAGGATGGCACCGCATGCCTCGCTTTCCTCTTCCCCATAAGTCCTAGCCCTTCGGGCTCTCCACTTCCCGTCAGGGCCTCACTTGCATCTGTGGCACATCTGGACCTAGACAGGGTGTCCTATTGTCCTGTGTAATGAGGATCCCAGACTTCCCTTAGGTGATTTGCCACAGTTATTATTCCAGGGAGGAGCGGGATTTCCCCCACCCCCAAGCAGTCCTGAGACTTCCTCCAGGCTGTGGGCTCCCATTTCTGAGTCTTGACCTCTTAACAGTCTACTCTCCCATTCCTCCCCCACCCCCACCCCTCACCCCAAGGAGAAAGGCGGGAAGGAAGTCCTGCCAGAAGTTGTTTTTTGGTTTGTGAGGTAACGGTCTTTGGGTTGAGAAACACACCCTCCCCTTTAAGATCTGAGGCCAGAAGCACTGGGAAACCAGAGTGGGCAAAGCAGGGAAAGAGGGGGCTGGTTATCGGTACTGAAATCTGGGAGGGGCTCCCAGGGCCTCCTGTGCTTTTCCGGGCAATCTGCGTGGTCTACTCAGGGTCCTGGGCCGTAGCCCTGCCTCTGTCACTGACTAGCAGGGGAACCTCGGCAAATACCTCAAACCCTGTGCACCCTGGTTTCCATGTGCCTAAAATGAAGATCACCTTGACTCCATCTGGATTACAGATTCAAAGGTGACCTTATACACAGAAGCGCTCTGGAATATGTAAAAATTAAGCACATTTTGAGGTTATATTACCTATCTAGGAAGAATCATGTCAAAGAAACGGAACAGGAACAGGAATCATATCAAAGAATACAGAGTTAGAGAAACCTCAGACCTCACGTAGGCCACGTGTATGTTAGGTTTTACAGGAGAGGAGACAGTGAAAGTCACTTGTCTACAGGTAGGGACTCAGCAGGCAGCTGTAGAAGTGGGACTAGAACCAGGTCAGCCAGCTTTCGGCAACATCCTTCTATCGCTTGGCAAACTCTAGGATGTGTCCTTGGTAGAGAGCCAAGGAGTAGAGAAAACACAGAAAATCTGACCGTCTCGTGTGCAATCAGATTGAAAGTTTCCATGCCACCAGGACTGGGGGAGGGAGGATAATAGTCTGGGTAATCTTGAAAGTATTGAAATTGAACTTTGTGAAATATTCTTGAAGTTCTTTTCCTGTAGCAAATGTATCTCCTTATTTCTCTGGGACTTCCATAACGTTCTGTGTCCCAGAGACCTGCTGTGCGTTGGGGTGGCGGGGTGCCCCCGCTCCCTGATTTGGTGTTTGCCGTGACTGCCCTGCAAAGTGGGTAGTCCACATGCCGTGGGTTGAGAGCTAGTCCCTTTCTTTGGGGACACACTGATATGCTCGCACGCTCCTTGCCTTTTGCCTATAGGAGACTGGCTGCAGTGCACTGACGCTGCTGTGGTAGCGTTTGGCTCCTTTGGCTCCCGACTAGAAACGTGGTTTGCACAGATCGTAGACCATCAGAGCCGGAAAGCACCTTAAACATCTTCTAAACTAGTCCCCTGAGTTTCCAGGGGAACGTACCGAGGTCAGAGAGGGGCAAGGACCTGTCTGGGACCAGAGAGCCAGATAGCGGTGGAACTGGTCTCATGGGGACAAGGACTTACGACAGGAAAGGGTCTGAGCCCCAACCCCACATGTGTCCCATCTTAGCTATGATTGCCTGTCCCCAGGTCAGCCGAGCCTTTTGCAATTCTGCCCTTGAGAGGCCCCTGTCCTGGCCAGAACAGTTCCTCTTCTTTCCCTTGCTTTCCTCCCATGACCCCCCTTCAGCCACCTCTTTTTCCCCTGTGATTCCTACTGGCTGTTACTTCCTTCCCTCCTCCCCCACTTTTTATTAGGAAACACTTTAGATATGCAACAAACTTGAAAGAACAGTACAGTGAACGCCCATGTACCCAGCCACCTAGATTGTACTATTAACATTTCACTCCTCTTGCTTTCTCCTGGCTTTCACTGTCTTCCCATCCCTCCATCCATTTACCAGCCTTATTTCGGGGATGCGTTTCCTTAGTAAGTCACAGACATCAGTACACTTCCCCCTTAAACATTTCTGCACACATAGGCATTAGAGTTCAGTATTCATGCACTTATTTTTTTTTTGTTTTTTGGTGGTAAAGTTTATGTAACTGTGAAACGCTCAAATTTTAAATGTATCATTTGATGAGTTTCAGTAAACGGTTCCATCTGTGAATTCCAGACCTCTTTCAAGATATAGAACAAACATTGTTTTAAGTTTATTTGTTTTGAGAGAGAGAGGGAGGAGTGGGGAAGGTCAGAGAGAGGGAGAGAATGAGAATCCCAAGCAGGCTCTGTCCTGTCAGCGCAGAGGCCAACACAGGGCTTGATCCCATGAACTGTGAGAGATTGTGACCTGAGCCAAAACAAGAGTTGGACACTTAACTGACTGAGCCACCCATGCGCCCCAGAACATTTTTGTTACCTAAGTGAGTTCCCTCATGCTCCTTCACAATTCTGGTGTTTCTTCACCATAGGCTAGTTTTGCTTGCCTTGGGACATCATATGTATGGAATAATCAGCGTGAACTTTTTACTGTAAAGTTCATCCACATGGTCACCTGTGTGGGTAGTTTGTTCCTTTTTATAACTGAGTGGTGCTCTATTGTATGGCTAGCCTGTAATTTGCCTATCCATTTTTCTGCTGATGGACATTTGGAGTGTTTCCAGTTTTTGGCTATGACGAATAAAGCTCCCATGAACGTGCTTGCACAAGTCATTTTGTGGGCATAATGTTTTCATTTCTCTTGGGTCAATACCTAGGAGTGGAATGGCCAGGTCAAAGGAGGCTATTCCTTCTTGTTCTGCACTCTGCCCTACTCTCTCATTGTATTCTGCACCCGAGATTGTGAGTAGCGGAAAGTGCCTTATTGCTCATCCAGATTATTCTCTTCTCGGTGTAGGAATTCCCTGAGAGCCCACCTGACATTCAAGCCTCTGCTTAAATGTGTCCAAGGAAGGGGAGCTTAATTCCTAACAGGCCCCTGCCCTTATGAGACAGCTTGTTAATTTCTACCTTGGGAAACCATATAGGACAAGTATAATTTAGTCTCTTCTGGGTAACAGCCCTATAGAATTTCAGGACTGGTATCACATCTCATCCCTCAGCTGCTCCTCCAGGGTTTCTCTTTGTCAGGCTGATTGTTCCAGTTGATTGAACTGTTTTTCAGGTGATATGATTCTCAGATCTTTTACGGTGCAGTCGTCATCCTCTGGAAGTTTAATGCCCCCTTTAAATGTGTTGCCCAGAGGTGAGCCCTGGATTCTGGATGTGGTCTGTGAGGTATGGAGTGTGGCTGGATCTGGACTCCTGTCTTGATCTGGGTACTAGATCCACCCATGAGTTGAAGGCAACATTCACTTCTTAGCAGCCCCGTCATGGCATTGGAGGAGATGAGTTAACGTTTGTAAAAATGACCACAATTCTCAGATGTATTAAGATAGTCCATTTTAAGTCATCTAGAGCCTCGGATATTAATAGCATTTGTTGCGTACCTTCCACTTGCCATCATCCCGTTTACTCTTTGCCACCACTTTATGGGGAAGATACCATTAAAAAGAACTTAACAAACTATTTGACTTTAAACCATGTTTGTCAGCTTTGGTATCATTGTCATTTTGTTGGGGATTGTCCTGTGCTTCACGGGAATTCGCAGCATCGCTGGCTTCTAGCCACTTGCAATCCTATCCGTGCTGCATAAGCTGCAACAATCAAAAATGTCTCCAGGTATTTTCAGTTGTCCCTTGAGGGGGAATATCATCTCAGGTTGAGAACCATTCTTAAGGCATAGAACTTGGTCATTGAAAAAAGTTTAAATAATACAGCTCTTCCCAAAAGGTAACCAGTGTTATTCTTTAGTATGTATATTTCCATATTGTGTCCTTTGTACAGGACAGTCCTTGTTTTTTGCAGATCTGGTGCACATGGATCTCCATTACTACTGAACTAGTACTACTACTAGTTAAGTAACACTAGTCCCCCAGTATACCACCTGCTGTGGTGTATTGACTCTGAGTAGTTGCACAGAGCACAGACTTTGCTACGAGCTCTTTAGTCCGCAAGTCACTATGTACAGAGCAGATGTTTTTTATGATCAGCGACCAATCACATCCCTTCATTCTGAATCATCGATGTTCACTTACTGCCCATCTGTTGTCAGGTTCACACACAGATAGGGAAGTGTGCCGTAGTGTTGCCTCCTTGTCCCCTAGTGATAAATTCATGTGACCTTTTATAAACACATAGAATCCAAAGAGGGAATTGATCAACAAAGATGACATTTCTGCAAAGAATTGAAAAGTGGTGATGTAGAAATAAAATTGGAGCTGGACATGAATGGAATTACAGAATTAGTAGTTGAATATAGGGATGTCGGCATTGCTACGGAATCCGTGACTCTATAGATGAAGTCAGAGGAACCCTGGAAGACAAGCTCATTGACATGAGTGATTGTGACGAAAAGGATGAAGTTCCAGAGGAAGTGACGCTGGGGAAGAAACTCCACATTGAAGACAATCTTGAAGGTCTTCCACAACTCTGAGATCACAGAGGATAACATGTGGAAAACTGACCCAAACTTTGAAAGGAGTGTGCCAGTTCGCAAAGGCACAGAAAAGGTGCCCCCTCTAGAAAGCAAGCATTGTCCCAACTACTCTGGATTAGTTTTTTTCACAAAGAAATTACATACATGTTCTAATATTTATTACAGTGTACTAGTTTTACTATTTTTTTCCATTTCTCTATTCATTTAGAACTGACAGTAAAAGAGTTCTTAACATTTTGACACAAATTTCTTTTTTTCTTTTCTTTTTTTTTAAATTTTTTCTTATGTGTGTTTATTTTTGAGAGACAGAGAGACAGAGCATGAGTTGGGGGACAGAGAGAGAGAGAGGGAGACACCGAATCTGAAGCAAGCTCCAGGCTCTGAGCTGACTGCACAGAGCCCAATGTAGGGTTCAAACCCACGAACCGTGAGATCATGACTTGAGCCAAAGTCGGGATGCTTAACCGACTGAGCCACCCAGGCGCCCCTGTTTTGACACAAATTTCTAAAGGTCATGGAACAATTTTAAATTTTTCCATTGATGATTAAGATTGCATGGTCATTTGTGTGGTTCTGTCTTACTGTGCAAAGCAAAGGCCATCTATATTTAGAGAAATATGGGTAAATGCACACACGCACACACAACATTTCTTTTACTTTTTCTCTTTTGTTTTTTTCAAAACATTACAAAACAAATAGGATCAGACTACATGTATCAATTTGTAGCTTGTTTTTTTTCATAGAAGATCTCTTTTTTGGAGAATTTCTGATCTCGGCATATCTGGATCTACCTTATTCTTTGTGATAATTGTGTATTACTTTATCATTATAGATGTACAATAGTTTATTTGACCAGTTTTCTGTTAATGGAGTTTAGCTTCTCTCCGGCTTTTTTTTCTCCATGTGAAATAATGCTGAAGTGGGTTATCTCTGGCTGATGCCGTCACTAGCCCCATTCAGTGGATGAAGACATTGGAGATAACCGGGCACTTGGCTGACTCGGGTCCATAGAGTGTGTGACTCTTGATCTCAGAGTTGTGAGTTTGGGCCCCACGTTGGGGGTAGAGATTAGGTAAAAATAAAATCTTTAAAAATAGGGGCACCTGGGTGACTTAGTCGGTTAAGCGTCTGACTTTCGCTTAGGTCATGATCTCGCGGTTCGTGGGTTCGAGCCCCGCGTCGGGCTCTGTGCTGACTGCCAGCTCAGAGACTGGAGCCTGTTTCAGTCTGTGACTCCCCCTCTCTCTGACCCTCCCCTGCTCATGCTGTCTCTCTCTCTCCTAGAAATAAATAAAGCATTAAAAAAAAAATCTTTAAAAATAAACAAGCAGAAAGAATGTGAAATAACTGCCCAAGTTCAGGCAGCTACTAAGCTTAGAGCTAGCATTTGAACTTGGGACTGTCCAGTTCCAGGTCCTTGCACTTTTAACTACAGCGCTTTACAGATTCTCTTCTCTTTTCTTAGAAATGGCTTTTTAACAACACAACAGCAGCCCAATAGCAAAAAAATAAGAGAGTTTACTGAGCAAAACACAATTCTAATGGCAAATGCATTATTATTCCCATTAACTAAATAACAACCCTACAAGGTAGATACAGTTATTGTCTCTGTATTACACTCAAAGACACTGAAGAAGGTTAGAACTAGCTAATGCAGGAACTGCGTCCCCTCAGGAAGCCTGACTTCAGAGCCTTTGCTGTCACTCCTCGTGTTATATGGATCTGGCTTGAGAAAGATCTCTCTTATCACGTGCTCTGGTGGATGCCTTGTTTTGAACCCCTGACATAGGACTTTGCTTGGGCCCATGTGTTCACCTACTGTAATTATTTAGAAATGTGTTACCTGGCACACCTCCAGGTTTTGGTCACCTACAAGTTTGATGAGCTTGCTGTGTACTCTTTCTTCATCCAGCTTGTTGGTAAAATACTAGGCAAAGCCACAGATGGCATTTCTTAGTTTGTCACTGGAGGTGTTCCTTGTGTTTAGCCAACAAGCAAGTATTTATTAAGTACAGCTGTAATGCCATGTACTAGGCCTAGGATTTGAAGTCAAAAGTGAATAAGATCTAAGATAACAGTGTGTGTCAACTAAGCTTCAAAAAAATGGTGAATAAGATACAGTTCCAGCCTTTAAGAGGCACAAGTTCTGCACAGCAGGGGGAGGAATGGCCTTGTAAATAACGCCAGTTGAGTGTGGAAATAGGAGTTTATCAAGAGTCTTGTGAGAGCAGAAAGGAAAGAGGGGCTGACTGTGCCTGGAGGACATCAGGGAAGCTTCACAGAGGAGATGACACTGCATTGGTGCTTGAAGGATCCAGACAGACATGGAGGTGTGGAGGACTGTCAAGTTCAGTGGCACTCAAGCAGAAAGAATGTGTTGGTGGGGAGGACAGAGATCTGCGGGTAGGAGCCAGGAAAGACCAGGCTGAGGAATTTGGGTTTTGTCCCATAAGCCAACAAGCATGTTTAAGGAAGACAGTGCCCTGCTCCTGTTTGCCTTTCAGAGGTTGACATGAGATGTATTGGAACAGATTAAGGCTACCTTCTAGAATCCAGTTAGAAGGCGCACAAGAGAAAAGGGAACCAAGGAAGTGGCAGCAAGACTGGAAGAGAGAAGATGGACTTTTTTGGAGATCTTTCCAAAGATAACAGCAGATTGGTTCTGTGGGGGGGAGTGAGAGGGTGAGGACAACTACTTCAAGATTTATATCTGGGAGCCTAGCTCGATGTGATGTCATTGTCATTTACTCAGGCCAAGGAACAGGTCAGAGGGCGCTGAGTTCAGTTGGGTGCACATTCAGCCTACCCCAGATCCATTAAATAGGACTTCATCGTTCGTCACTTAGGACAGCGCTCTGTTCTCTCACCCTTTGTTTCTTTGTCATGTCAAAAGTCCAGCAAGGGACTGCCCATATACTGTATAGAAGTCAAGGCCTACTGCATCTGGCATTTCTTGGCCTATAATTTAGTAACTCTGCTAGAAAAGGTACTGAGATGAGATGTGCCACGGCCTCTCTGGGAACCCAGGCTGGACTATGGCCGTCGCCCTTCAGAATCCGTTCTGAGTTTCGCCAGAGGCTGAAGTGACATTCGGCAGCCCCTCTTAATAACCATTCTGTTTATGTATCATTTCTTTTGTCCTTGACTAGTCTGTGAGCTCCTTAAATCCCGAAGCATTTAGCATGGGCCCTGGAGCGTGGCAGGCGCTGAGAGAATGAAAGGTGTGGAAGAGCAGGGTGCCGCCGTCTCCCCCCCGGGACCCTGCATGATTACCAGCACTGGTTCTGGAAGCACACCTGCAGATCGCTTCTGCATCCTGAGGTGTGTCTTCTGAGATTGGCATCTTGTCACTCCATCATCTTTGGGTGCTTATAGGTTGGTTCTTGGTTTACCTTCCATTCGGAGGCTTCCCTTCAGTGTGTATCAAGGTCTGGCCTGTTTTAATCTGAAGAACTTTCTTCTTGATTTAAAAAAAAAAAGACCATATTGAAGATGAAGATGAACATTCCCGCATCATCTGTCATTTTGTAGCTTAGAGCCTCAGCCCCCATGAGGGGCCCTCTTCCTCCCTGGGTTTTCTTAAAGCTTTGCACATAGGATGAAGACAACCTCCAGTAATTCTTGCGTTTTCACAAGCCTGCTCACTCTAAGAGCCCACAGGACTCTCCTGGGGTCTGTCCTTCTCCAGTATCTGAGCTCATGGGGGCTCCCTGTGCTCTGGACTTAACCATTAGTGGCTGCTTCCTCCTCATTTTCTTTCTCACAGATTATTATGCTTTACATGCTCAGAATCTACTTCAGAGGGGCCAGACCTTATCTTTCTTTTCTTTTCTTTTTTCTTTTTTTTTGGATTTTTTAAAAATGTTTTATTTATTTCTGAGAGAGAGAGACAGCGTGAACAGGGGAGGGTCAGAGAGAGAGGGAGTCACAGACTGAAACAGGCTCCAGGCTCTGAGCTGACTGTCAGCACAGAGCCCGACGCGGGGCTCGAACCCACGAACCATGAGATCATGACCTGAGCTAAAGTCAGACGCTTAGCTGACTGAGCCACCCAGGCGCCCCCAGACCTTGTCTTTCAAAATGCATTCCCCTGTGGGACCTCTGCTCCTACTACTCCCTTGCGTCAACATCTAAATAGTGGTTTTCTGTAAGTCTACGCTCAACAGTTGTTTTTGTGCCTGGGTTTTTTCTTCCCTCCTTTGAACTCTAAAATGACAAGGTTACTTCCTCCCAATGTGGTCTTCTTGTTGTTATTGTTTGTGCTAAGGTGTTTTGTTGTCCCTACATAATTTACTAGACTTTGCTTCCTGGTCAGAGTCTGAGGAGCATTTCCCTTCCTTGCACCTCCCGCTGTGCGGCAGGTAAACTCTTTAGAAAGGCATGGCAAGAATTTATCAATTGCCATGCTCTTAGCAGAAAAAACCAAAAACAAACAAAAAACTCTCTGTCAGATGTTCTCTCTGTCAGATGCTCTCACGTTCACGTTGGGTGATGCGAGCTCTGTCTTGTGTCTGGACCATTTTTGCTACCAGCGGGGAAGAGTGGTTCATACCTTCTAGCAGCTACTCTCTCATAGGTTATCGCAGGTGTTACTTAACCTCTGGTTCTTCTGCCTTCTCTCCTCACTCTGCTGTCCTAGGTATGTCTTAGGCTTGTGGAATTGTTTCAGGGTGTGTGTGTGTGTGTGTGTGTGTGTGTGTGATCTGTAGGACCCTTCTCTTCCATTTTCTGTCTCTCACCTCTCTCCGCCTCCCATTAGATATCTTGATGAAGGTGTACATGCCTTGAATCTCATTCCACTTAACAAGACTTTTGACAATGACCTGGTGCTTATCACTTCTAATTAAGAATTTGAATTTGCTTTGTCAGCTGCATGGGGTCAAGTTGCTGGAGGCTGCATAGGTCAGAAGTGGTGCTGCTGACCTCCTTCCGTCTTATTTTCTTTGGATAATTTGTCCATCTCTATGGGTTTTTTAAAAGTCATGCCTAGCTACTACAAAGAACATGGCATTTTCTTCTTCCTGCCGCTCAGATTTTGGCTTCAGTCCAGCTGGGAGCGTTTAGTGTGTTTCCTTCCCGCCACTGTTTGCCTCGAGTGCAGGGAAAGATGCCATGTATCCAGTTGTAAGACACGGGCTGTAGAGCTGTTCTGATATACAGCCTGCCTTTTCATTGAATCAGCAAAGCATATGTGTCTCTAATGTGCTACTTTGGGCCGGGCAGGTGCAGAGATAAATGCCCTGTGAACAGGGTGGGGAAGGGAGCCAGGGCAACAGTAAACTAATAACAGCAGCTCAGGGTTTGCTTGTCAAAGCCTCGCTTGTCTTGAAAATAAGAGCCTGGAACTTAGTGTCTGAACCGGGTCTGCATCTTGGCTCTGGCGGTTACTAGCTGTGCATCCTCGGCAAGGTGCTTCACCAGGACCTGGTCGCCATACCTGTGCACAGACTCAGCAAAGGACTCTATTCCAGAGGGCTGTTAGGAGGCTTAACTGTAACGTATTTTCTAAATATAAAGTACACCTGACACATGGCTGCATGGTTGGTGTGGTATACATGAACATTCCTCTTTCTCTTTCAAGGTCATGAACATCTGCTAGAAGAAACAAATATCTGTGTCCCCCAGTCTGTCCCCCCAGTTTCCTACCTAAGACTCCAGAGTGTGTGACGTCCACACTGTGTGCGGTGCTCATGTCCATAGAAGTCAGAAGTGGTTGGCACTGGTGGTCTGGGGCCTCAACCTGTTCTTTTTCACATTTTGGTTATGCTCTTCAGGAAGACCTCAGGCCCTTACATCAGCCGGGTCGTCGTCGTACTCAGAGCTGTGGCAGGCCCTCCTTCCTCCTGCGGCCAGCGTGGGGTCTCCTGCATCTGGTCGCTAGCCTCGCTAGTGGGAAGGTTGGCTTGCTTTGGGGCACACAGAGCTGAGTCACCGTCTGAGGCCAGAGTCAAGTAAGAACTGAGGCAGACTGCACCTTAGAATCTAAATCCCTCAGCTTGATTTTTAACAAGAAAATACATGTAGATGGTGAGATCCAAATATTCCAGAAAGACATAAAGTGGAAATGAACCAACTGGGTGCCAGCCCCACATCGGGCTCTGCTGACAGTGCGGAGCCTGCTTGGAATTCTCTCTCCCTCTCCCTCTCTGTCTCTCCCTCCCTCCCTCCCTCCCTCCCTCCCTCTCTCTCTCTCCCTCCCTCCCTCCCTCTGTCTCTCTCTCTCTCTCCTTCTTTCCCTCTCCCCCTCTTCCTCTCTTGTACCCTCCCTCTCCTCTCTCTGCCCCTCCCCTGCTCTCTTTCTCTCTCTCAAAAAGTAAATAAACTAAAAACAAATAACAATTAAAAAAATAAAGTGGAAACGAAAAGGGGAAAACAAGAAAAACACAAGTTTCTGTATAGAACCTTCACCCTGGAGGTTAACACTCTTAACATATTGGGGATAAATACCTCCAGAAAAATTATAAGCATCCGTAAGCCCGTATCTCCTCTGCCTTAAAAAACAAAACAATAACAAAACCACCCAAATGGTATATCTTCTATTCTGTGCAATATTTTTTTTTGAAGTTTAAAACACACAAAAGAAGAAAGCATTACATTTATTACCACCATTTACAGGAAACCATTAATTAACCTTTAGGTGTGTTTGCTTCTTGTCTTCATGACTATACTGTAAAAGTTACTTAAGTCATGCCAACGAAAGTCCATGAAACAGACTAGCATGCTAACGGCAAAGCCCAAGTGTCACCCCGTTCCTTGTCTGCTCTCCCACCTGTTAACACCCTCTTCTCTCCAGGCGGCATACCCGCCTCCCCCCCTCACAGCCTCTGCGCCCTGCCATCTATCTGACCAGCTCTGAAGTGCCGGACGTAGGTCGTTACCAGTTTGGGGGCCGTGGAAATGCTTTAGGAACATATTTGTAGGATGATTTCCTAGCTGGGCAATTACTTCGTCCAAGGTGTGAACATTTACAATTTTGACAGACACGGCCAGATTCCTCTAAACTATACTATTTATGCCCCTATGGAGTGTGTGAGAGCGTGCCCTTTCCTCTCGAATCTTGGCACAAACCCAGGAGTTTGGTTTTGGTTTTGGTCAAACATTAAAACATTTTTGCCATTCTGGTGAAATTATTATCTTGTGTTTTAAGCACTTCTCTTTTCGTGGATCGCAGGGAGAAGCTCTCATGTGGCCATCTGTGTTCCTCTGTCTTTGAATTGCCTGCTTTTATTCTTTGGCCGTTTTTATATTGGACTGTTAATCTTTTACAATTGATCGGTCAGAGTCAAGTGAGCCTTTTATCCGTCATGTGCTGCAAATATATTTTTTCAAATTGTCGTTTATAGTGTGCCTTTTAAGGTTTTTGCCTTTTTGTTGAACCTTGGTCCTTCGTGGCTCCCTCAGGAAGGCCCTGGACTGAGAGGGCGAAGCACATGGGGGGTCCTGCTAGTCTTCCTGGGGGTGTAGTGTGCTTCCTTCAAAGCTTTTAGGACTGGATTCTCCATTATACGTGTTAGCTTTGGTTTGGGTGAGGATGTTTCCCTGTCACAATAGCAAAAGTCAGTAACGGGACCATTTCTACCTTCTACCCAAATGTTTGGGACTGTGTGTGCCAATGAGGCACCCAGATGCAGTTACTTCTGTGTATCTTCTGTGTCAGTAACCTTCTAAAACTTAAAAAACTCTGCTGTTAGATTTCTCCTTAGATCATTTTCTAGGGCAAGGCCATCACTAGCTCCTCACTGAAGAAGTTCTAGAAGAGGGCATACTCCCCACCCCCACGCTGCCTCGATTTAGAGGAAAATCGTTTCAACCAAGACTTACCGTGTGTCATCCCTTACGTTCCTGAGCCATGTCTCCTCCAGGCTGTAAGCAGCTCTCTGTCATTGGGGAGGGGGGGGTTAGGAA
>NW_027531996.1:2550191-2566907 GCF_008692635.1 Crocuta crocuta
GAGTCCTCTTTCCTTTGGGGGGGGGGGGGTGAGGAAGGTGGTAGGAGGAGGGGGCTCTGAGAGTCTTCCTCACCACCATGGCTGGTTTCTGACAGCACCCTGGCACCCTATTTTGTTCTTTTATAGCACACAAGATGTAATAAAATATTTTCTTTAACTTTTTCATTATGTGCCTCCTGCATTCAAATGGAGGTTGCATAGCCTTATTTGCTATGTTCCCTGTCACATCCCAGCACTCTCCCAAACAGTGTGTGGTGTGTACTGGGCACTGCAGATGTTTGCTGCATGATGGCATCTGGGGGGGAGGGGCGAGCTAACTTCCTGCGCTGTGTCTCCTCCATTTCCCTCCCTGGCTCCAGGTCCAGGGATGAGGGCTTTGAAAGGCCCAGACAGAGGGAACACGGTGTAAGGACAGTGTGTCCTGGCCACGTGGCCTCGTGACCTCCCCACACCTCCCTTTTCCACTAGCATGGGGCTGTGGGGTCCAGTTCCGCAGGCTCCAGGCTGAAAGGAAAGGTGTCAAGAGCGTTGAGCTGACGCAGAGGCTCCCTAGCTGGGGAGCTGGATGGCCAGGTCAGGGCGCAGTGGAGCCACAGAAGACAGAGGACGATGGAAGGGGCTGAGCTACAGTTCTCAGTGTCCACCCTTCCCGTTGGGAGGGGTGTGGGCACCTGCCCGTGGCAGCCTGCACCTGCTGGTGTGAGCCACCTTCCCCCTTCCATGGATGTGGGGAGGCTGTGCCACCTGGCCAGCAGGCCTCTGGTTTACATTTGGAGATCTCAGCTTCTTTCTTTGCCTCTTAAAAAGTACAGATGCCCCCTGTAAATCACTTAGAAAATAAAGATATAAGGGGGCGCCTGGGTGGCTTAGTCGGTTAAGCGTCCGACTTTCGCTTGGGTCATGATCTCCCAGCTCGTGGGTTCGAGCCCCGCGTCGGGCTCTGTGCTGACTGCCAGCTCAGAGCCTGGAGCCTATTTCAGAGTCTGTGTCTCCCTCTCTCTCTCTCCTAGAAATAAATAAAAATAAAAAAATAAATAAAAATAAAATAAAGATATAAGAAGGAAACTTAAGTTACTACAGTCCTCCTTTTCAGATAGAGTATGGATTTTACTATTAGCATTTTACTGAGTATGAATGCCCTTCCTTTCACCCCTGCTCCCCCACAGATGGAAATAAATATATAGATAATTAGGCTTTGTAACTTGCTTTTTTCACTTACTGTCAGGTACTATCTGAGGAGCAAATTTAAGGAAGCTAAGATTGGGATTTGTGCTTCAAAGAAAAAAGTAGAGTGCCACCATTGACGGTGACTGACGGTGACTGAGAGAGTCAGAATCTCTTACCGATGAAACATTCTGTTCCAACATTGCAATCATGATTGTAGATTTTGTATAGGTAAACACACTTCCGGAAAAAAAAAAAAAAGCAACTCTGACTGCTTATTGCTGGGCCTTCGGTTAGCTGTTTCTGGTTGAGGTGACTGATTCGGGACATACCTGAAAGCTCCCCTAGGAGAGTAGCTTAGGGTAAAAGTCTCAAAGTGGGATTTTAGGGTCAAAGGGTTTGTACGTTCAGGCACGCATACGATTTCAGCCCCCACCTTTGGCGTTGATATCACGGGGAGTCTGGGCAGATTTTGTGCCTTTCCACGGGCGGTGGGAAAGAGGCCCTGGAGCAGTGAGAACACAGTGAGAACAGGCACCGCTTTCCAGCCCTGCCTCAGGCAACGGCTGGGGGACCTTAAACTGCTTGCTCAGCTTCTCTGAGCCTGAGTTCTCTTCATTTGTAAAGTGGGACGTGCCCTCCCAGCTGGGTACGAGGGTCTCATGTTCAGAGTCCTTAGCACAGAGCACAGTGGAGGATGGGGCTCCCTGTCCCCTGCTCCTGGGATTCTGCTCTCAGCCATCCTGCCCACGGCCCCCTCTCTCCCTCTACACCGCAGAGCACCCAGCTCAGCACCCTCCTGTAGTCCAGGAGGGGGTTCGGGCACGACCCATGGGGCCTTTTCCCTGACCTCCTGCTGTGAGTGCCGGAGGAGGTCTGGTTTTCACGACATACCACACACCGACAGACACACCACACACCGACAGCACACTCAGTGCCTGACTCAGACTTTTGCATCACTCTTGGCTCCCAGTCAGTCTTGCGAAGGGATGTCTTCCTTCTCTCATTACGGGTGCACCCCGCCCCCAGCTGTTCAGTCTACGTGGTGTAGGGAGGGAGAGGGAGAGCTCCGAGCTGGGATGCCAAGGACCGCCTCCCTTCCAGTATTCTGGGTCCCCCTCCGCCCAGTGCCTGGAGCTGTTAATAACACCTTACACAAGGTGGGCGGGAGCGGGATCCCAGCTGCCCACCCACCCCAGAGGGACTCTGAGACGACCTGGGTGGGAAGTGGGGGCAGAATAGTAATAGTAAACACGAATGCACCTGTCACTATGCGCCCTGCACTGCTCTGAGTAATTTACACACATTACCTCATTTAATGTAGGCAAATACTGTTCTTACCCTGTTTTAAGGCACAGAGGGATTAAAAACTTCCAGAAGGTCATGCACCTGGCAAATGTTAGAGCTTGTGAAGGGGATGATCCCTTGGGGCCTGTGGCTCGTTCCTTCCTGTCCACTCCTCGTGCCTGGTTTGCTGGCGAGCCATGCTTCAGGTCCTCGGCTCTGTTACTTCCCATTTCTCTGGTGCAGCCAGGTTTAGGATGCTGACCACTCCTGAGTCTTTTCCTGTGGCCCCACCATGGAAGATCTGGTGGCGGGGGAGATAAGGGGACCACAAGCAACCAGCATCAGGGGCCCCATTCCTCTTCCCATCAGCTTCCCGCAAATTGAGGCGCGGAACAGGATTTGGGGGAAGCTCCCACATCTCCTTCATCGCCACTGTCATCCTAGAGGTTCCTCCCCAGGCAGCGGGCTCTGTGGCCTTGACCCTGGCCCTTGCCACACTTGGTAGGTGGCCTTGTCCAGTGCATTGCAGTCTAACACATGCAACAGTTCACCTTTTCTATAGTGCAAGAGAATTTCAGACGCAGCATACAGGGGGGTGAAGACAAGTCACAGCATCCGCTCCATGCTTAGCATGGGCTTAAAATATTTCACAAACCCTTCCCAGCTTATTGTGTGGTGGCCTTTTGGTGGGAAGACCCTTCCTCCCTTCCTCCAATCTAATCTGGAGCCCTGAGAGCTGTAGACCTGGGCCCTTTGGCCTCTGCTCTCTTTGTCCGTGCAGAGGAGTGAGCCTTTCCTAGGTGACTCTCTTGGCTTCTGGTTGAACCTGTTGGTGGCCCCTGGCAGCACCACAGGAATCCTGTGTGTCTCTCTCTGTCTCTTCTCTGGCTAGGCGCTCAGGCACCCCTCATCCCCCACCACCCCCACCACTGTTCTTTTCTTAGCTCTGTGCTCCAGATTAGCACATTCTTGATATCCTCCCTCCTGGCTCTCCGCACCGCACAGCTGTCTGCAAAGCCTCTTTGGCTCTTCAGGCTCTTCCCCCCATGACATCAGCCCGCCTGCCTGCCTGACCCAGTTGAAGGTCTTGCCTTCATTGCTTGAGTTGGTTTTCATACCCATTCAGGGATTTCTGAGAAACACATACCTGGATGCCAGTCACCAGTCTCCATGGGAAATTCTTATTATGTTTCTTTCAGAATTTAAAAATACTACCCTTTCCGGTTTGTTTATTTCACTAAATCTAATCCCGCTTCACAGATGAGGAAACCCCATTCAGAAAGGGAGGTTGACTCAGCTGACCCAAGCGAGGAAGCACAGAGCTGGGGTGTGAGGCGTACGTGGTTCCTGAGGCCAGTGTGTTGTAGGCCCACCAGGCGAAGCGTTGTGTGCAAGCCTGGAAGTGGGATGTGAGCCCAGGCCTTCTGACTGTGAATTCTCTTCTGCCGCATGGACTAACCTGTCTGGGCTTGGAGCGCCAGCTCTGAGTTCAAGGAGGACCAAGGACCAAGCACTTGGGTTTGGGCACTGGTGTGTCCTCACGTAGCACAACTCTGGTTGGTCAGAGCACGGAGCTGGTTTCCAGGTGGTGGCCACTGGGCCGTGAACGTAAACCCAGCCTGCAGTCTTGCTGGTGACCTGTACTGGTTACGTCAGCCGGCTCCTGCCCCTACTCAGAGGCGATGGAGAGTCCCTGTGCTGTGCTCATTATACTGCTGGTTTACAGTGAAGTAAACAGCACTGATAACAAAGCACTCTTAGGGATATCATTTCATGAGATGCTTACAATGGCTCTGTGAGGAAGGGGGCCAGCTAGGCGTGACCCCCTAACTTACAGATGAAAGTGTAAGGGCTTAGAAAGGTAATGAGCTCTCTAAGGTAATGCAACCAGAAATTGACAAGTTCCCAACCACACCCAAGACCCTACTGATTGTAAATCCGTGACCTCAAGTTGCCTCTGAGTAAATCTGTCAATTCAATTCGGCCTCTACCTCTCTGGGCCTCATAGTCATCTATGCACCTGTAGGGGGCGAGAGAGGTCTTTCTTATTTGGCTCTTCTGAGAATTTGTGCTCCTGAACCATTTGAACTTATCACCCATATAGCACGTTATCTCACTGGGTCATCAGTATATTTTGTGTCTGTGTCCCCTAGTACCATGATTCCCCGCATCCCAGCCTGAATTCTTTCAGATTGGGACTCTTCTGTTACATCTTGACGTCCAACACAACTTGGGACCCAATAAGTGTTTGTTGAGTTGAATGACATGCAAACGAAATTGACCAGTACCTCCTCCTGCTTTTTGTAGAGCATGGGGAAGGAAAGTAAACTTTATTCCTGGTCCATCCAAATAAATAAAGTCGAAAGTGGCAGAACTCAGAACATGTGCAGTGTCTCCAGACAGCCACTAGGTGGCAGTGTGACCCCACAGGAACCTTGCCTCCTGCTTGCTCCGTAGGAGACCCAACTGTCTGGGGATTGCCTCTGCAAAGTCAGTCTGCAGTTTTCTGTCTGGAACTGACAAACCTCAGCCTCCAGCTCTCCTTTTAAAGCTTCATGTCACGGAAAAGGCTTGGGCTTTACACCCACCAGGCCCAGGAACTTAGCCCTGGAAACGGTATTTCTCTGAGCCTCAGTTTCCTGATCCCATAAAACGGCAGTTGTTGAGATGAGCACTGGGTGTTGTATGTACGCGATGAATCATAGGAATCTACCCCTGAAACCAGGAGCACAGTGTACATACTGTATGTTATTAACCTGACAGTAAATTATATTTTTTAAAAACATGTCAGTTGTACAATTAGAAAAGGCCTAGTATATCATGGGACCATAGCATGATGAATTCTAGTTTTATTGTTGGAAATTCCTGTATTTGCCTTTCACTGCCCTCTGTAATCTGGCTTCATCCCCACCATCTGATCTTTTCTTTCCAAGCTTCGTGCACTTTCCAGCAGGTCTCTGAGCCTTTTGGGCAGCATCACCCATTGACTCCAACTGCACTCCCTCCCAGTCAGTGCCCCAATCCCCACTCTTTTCCCTGCCTGGATGCCCTCCCTTCTGCCTAACCATTTCCTTCTCCGCTTCTAGCCCTCTTAAATGTGCTGTGTGGGGCTAATCTTGACTTCCTACAGAGATGGTAAGTCTGTCTGGGTCTTTGTCTTAATTATTTTGGCATCTGTGGTGTGCATGTCGCGGACATTCTGTAATGAAAGTGACAGCTCTGGTTATTGGGCATATACCAGGCACCCTGCTAGGCGCTTTGCAGGACTGTTACATTTAATCCTTACCACTCTGTCCCCATTTTGCAAAGGAATAGATCAGGATGCCTTTGGCTCTGAGCAATTAAAAAAAAAAAAACCTTTACTGAAAGCAGTTAAATAGTAAGGAAAGATTCTTATCTTACCGAAAACGAGTCCTGAGGGCTGGCTTTTGGGGTCAGCAAGGCTCCAGGTAGCGAGCTCCTCTCCTGGTTGCTTCCTCAGTGCTTTGACTTATCGTCTAAGGCTGGTCTCCTGCGTGGCACTAAAGTGGCTGTCACAGTACCAGGTGCCATAAGCGGGAATGATGGTGTTGTTTCCTTCTGTTCCCTTTAAGAGGCCTCTAGTGGATTTTTTACAGATCTCATCTTGGCCAACATTGAGGCTTAGGCTCATTCCCAGGCTCCTCACTAATAAAGGACTAGGAATTAATGAGACTGGCTTGGATAGGTCAAGATGCTGCCCCTGAGGCCGGGGAGGGATCCAGGTTCCATTAGTGCCCCTGGCCACCTAGTCTATGGAGGAGGCACAGGAAGGAGGCTCATGAGTCCAGAAATGTGCCCAAGGTTGCAAACGTAGCAAGAGGCAGCATTCAAACCACATCAGGCTGACTCCCTAGGCCATCGGTTGGCTGAACAAAGTAAATCACCGAGGTAGAAAGCACACTTCTCTGCATTTGCTGTGCTGGGTTTTGAGGGATCTTGGCGTTACCTTTTCTTACCGATTCTGGAGTCCCTCCATTCTCCAGGCCGCTCTCTGTGATTGTTTTCATTTTCCTTCGCCTGTCTTTCTCCTCATGCCTCCTATACCCCCTACTCCCAGTGCCTGACTGCTGCCTGCCTTCTAGAAAAGACTCCATGCCCATAGCTAGGAAGGGCCCACCTAGATAAAATGGTCCAAGGGCTGATTTCAGTGCAGTTGTCAAGCAAGGCCCCATGGAGGTCACCTTAAGGTTTCTTTCAGTGCAAACATGGGAGCTGCAAAGCTCCAAGTCAGGATTTAGGGAGCGGGGCCAGAGAAAATGGCACGGGAGCTGGCAGAAAACCGGCGGCAGTAGCAGGGAGTTCACGGCGTACCGGCGTGGACGTCAGTGGGCACCTGGGCCAGGGCCTTGGAATAGGTCTGCGCGGGGCGGCAGCCAGCTGTCTTCCTGCAGGGACGGTGCGGTGACTCAGGTTTGGCTTGCAGATGCTTCAGGACTGCCCCAAGGCCCGCCGGGAGGTCGAGCTGCACTGGAGGGCCTCCCAGTGCCCACACATCGTGCGAATCGTGGATGTCTACGAGAACCTGTACGCAGGGAGGAAGTGCCTGCTGATTGTCATGGAGTGGTAGGCAGCCGTGCCCTTTCTGCCCCTTGCCCAGCCTGCCCCCCCCCCGCCTCAGGCCCCTCACCCGCCGGGGACGGCCCAGGCCTGGACCCCGCAGCTTCAGACATAAATGCTTGATTTCGTTTGGCGGGCAGTGGGGAGGGGTGGTGGATGTTGTACCCGTCGGATCTGACCTTGGCCTTGTTTCAGTCTGGATGGCGGAGAGCTCTTTAGCCGGATCCAGGACCGAGGAGACCAGGCGTTCACAGAGAGAGGTAGACAGGGTCTGTTGTGGGGACGGGCGTTGGCAGTCAGGGGTATGGGAAGGGGGCCTCTGCAGTGCCTGCTCTCTCTGAGACATGACAGCTCCCCATTTCCTGGTTTCCGGGGTGGGTGGCGGACGTCGGGAGCCTGGGGCTGTGCCATGGGGGCACTAAGGATCGGGTTGTCAAACCTAACTGCGCACCTTGTGGACCTTCCTGCCCTCTCCCGCCTCTCCCGGCTGCAGAAGCGTCGGAAATCATGAAGAGCATCGGTGAGGCCATCCAGTATTTGCACTCGATCAACATTGCCCATCGGGATGTCAAGGTACCAGCTGTTTGCTGCTGCCCCTCCCCGTGACTGAGGTGGCTCGGGGCTGCGGCTGCGGGACCACAGCGACCCTAGGAGGCTTTGCCGGAGTGTCCTGCCGCCTCACTGCCTGGTTCCGGAGGGCAGAGTAGGACAGGGTGCTGTTCTCTGCCCCACAGGGCCTGCCCTCTCTGGGCAAACCCCCAAACCCAGCAGCCAAGCCTCCTGTGGTCGCGCCCAGCCCTGGGGAGCTCCTCAGTCAGTACCTCACAGTCACACCTTTGGTTTCCATGTCCCCGTGGTATTTGCTGGTGGGTGTCGGTGTTAGTCTCCTGTCTCCGAGCGCAGACACCTGGTCGTGTGTAGCTGACGCTCCTGCTGGCATGCCGATCACGGGACAAACGGTTGTCAAATGGAGGAGGGAAGACAGGAATCCTCACCCTCAGATTCCCATAGCTGCTTAGACGCTCAGCAGAGTTGCTAGTTCTCTGTCTCCCTCTCTGCAGCCTGAGAACCTCCTCTACACCTCCAAAAGGCCCAACGCCATTCTGAAACTCACCGATTTTGGCTTTGCCAAGGAAACCACCAGCCACAACTCTTTGACCACTCCTTGTTATACACCGTACTATGTGGGTAAGTCCCGGGGAGGCCTGGGGCACGCGTCTGCCCCCAGGCCTGCTCTCACACCCTCCCTACAGCTCTCGGTGCCACGGGTCTCAGGGGCGTTATGTCCGTTGACCCTTTCTGGAACCGTTTCTGATGTGACCTGACCACAAGTAGGGCTCGTCAGAGTGAAGCTGGGTTTCAGGCATTAGAGGAAGTTATCTGACAGTAGGGGCAGGGTTTTGTGCCCACATGTAATTTCCCCAAGATCAGTCCTTGCCCTCAGATTCCCAGTGCAGTCTGGGACACAGATTTGGCTCTGGGGCCCCAGCTGACTGGCACAGAATGAACTCCCCACACGGCATTTGTCGCATTAAATGGACAGCATGGGTTGGCGAGGCTCTTCAGTTCAGGAATCGCTTCTGTCTCCAGACTCTAGCCCCAGAGTTACCTTAGAGGAGGGTCTGCTCCCCCCACCCCCAAATCCCAGCACTGGGTGATGGCTGCTCCCCCCTCCCCGCCCCCCAGCTCAGGACCATCATGAGGGGCTGAAGGATTGGGAGGGAGAGCATGTTCCGCAGAGAAACGGGGAGATAGCACAGTGCTCCAAGGGCCACACCCACCCACATGGACCTTTGGTTTACAGCTCCGGAAGTGCTGGGTCCAGAGAAGTATGACAAGTCCTGTGACATGTGGTCCTTGGGTGTCATCATGTACATCCTGTGAGTGTGCCAGGGAGGGCGTGAGGGGAGGTGGGGCTGCGCTGGGGCCGAGGGTGGAAGGAGGCCTGTACCTCTCTGGGAGAAGAGGAAGGAGCACAGGCTAGCATCCCCTTCTCGATGGGGGTTCCCTGGGAGTCCCCTGCATGTCCCCTTCTCTCAATGCATATCAGATTCTGGTAGCTAAGTGGTGGGTGTAAACTACCCAAATGGGCAGGACAATGGGTTTAGATACGTGGCATGTTGGATTCCTGGGCCCTGTTCTTGACTTCGTATCTTGTGCCCAAATCAGTGAGTTTCGATTTCTCTGTGACCTTGACAAGAAGAAGCCTGTTTCTGTCTGTTCCTGGTACAAGGTCCCCTATGTAACACCATCCCTGTCTTCCTACCTCGTGGCTTAGGCTGTGCGGGTATCCCCCCTTCTATTCCAACCATGGCCTTGCCATCTCTCCGGGCATGAAGACTCGCATCCGAATGGGCCAGTATGAATTTCCCAACCCAGAATGGTCCGAAGTGTCAGAGGAAGGTAAGGCCCCACACAAGCACATGTGTGTGTACACATAGGCCTCCGCCTCATGGGGGTGGCGTGGCAGTGGGTGTGTACCTGTGCTCGCACCTGTCCGTGTGAAGGGTCTGGCGCAGGGCCGAGGCCCGGGGGGCTACTATAACCTATCCAGTGGGACAGCCAGATGGTCCTCAGAGCCAGCACCTGGGGCATTCGGCCTCCATGCAACACTCCACCCCCAAATCTGGGTTCACCTTGCAAACTTTGGTAAACAGCAGAAGAGGGAGGGTGGCCCCTGAACTGTCTCTGTCCCCTGTCCCCCCCACCCAGTGAAGATGCTTATCCGGAACCTGCTGAAAACAGAGCCCACTCAGAGAATGACCATCACGGAGTTTATGAACCACCCCTGGATCATGGTAAGCCTGGTAGAGGCCGGAGAGACCCGGGTTCATGGCAACCATCCCTCAGGGTGAGGGCTCGGCCGCCACTGTGCCCCACCCCAGGCTGCCACTTGAACGCCTTTTCTCCCTGTCAGCAATCGACAAAGGTCCCTCAGACCCCACTGCACACCAGCCGGGTCCTGAAGGAGGACAAGGAGCGGTGGGAGGATGTCAAGGTGAGGGAACCACTGGCTGAGAGGGGCGAGGGGAGGCAGCTCCCAGGGGTGCCCAGGTCGGGGGGGGAATGGCTGAGGGGCGAGGGGAGGCAGCTCCCCAGGGGTGCCCAGGTGGGGGGGGGGACGGCTGAGGGGCGAGGGGAAATGGCTCCCCAGGGGTGCCCAGGTTGGGGGGCGGTGCTGGCCGGGGGCTGCTCAGGCCTGTCCTCGCTCACCCCAGGGATCTGTGTTACAACAAGAGCAGTGACTCAGCCACTTCCCTGACCAGGCTGTGGGCCAAGGACTCTGCGTCTATGCCCTCCAAGCCCACAGCTCACTAAAGGGACCCGAAAGGTCCCATAGCTAGTGACAGGCTGGAGCTGACCTGACTCCTAATCCAGTGCTCTTTCTGCCTTACCGTGGGGTTGTTGGAGGGCTCCGGGAGAGAAGCAGTGTGCCGAGGCCAGGCCCCGGTGACCCAGGCCCAGGCCCCGGCCGCTGCCAGCCCTGGACCTGCTAACTAAGCAGCCTGTCCTCTCTCTGCTCCCACCCCCTGTCGCCCTCACCCTGGCCTGTGTCTCTTGTATCCCATGTCTTCCCCTCGGTGAAACCCACCCCTCTCCCCAGGAGGAGATGACCAGTGCCTTGGCCACAATGCGTGTTGATTACGAGCAGATCAAGATAAAAAAGATCGAAGATGCGTCCAATCCTCTCCTTCTGAAGAGGCGGAAGAAAGCTCGAGCCCTGGAGGCCGCGGCCCTCGCTCACTGAGCCCCTGTGCCCACCCTGCTCCACTGAAGGACAAGCAATAACTCTCAACCTGGATATATTTTTTAAATGAAGAGACACAGAACTGTCCCATTTCCACCCCACCCCTCGTCCTTGGCGGCATGGAGCCCAGAGCCCCATCGGAGGCTGAATCCCGCCTTTGGTTCCGAGTGGCCACCTCAGGGGCGGGGGACGGGGGGGCTCTGGGAGGTTGAGGGCAGCGTGGAGAGAAGGGAGCAAGATGCTCTTGAACCCGTGCTCATTTTGCAATTTTATCAGTAATTTGACTTAGAATTTTTATGAACCTTCTTTTATTGTTCTTTCCCTTACTCTGCCTCCTCTTCCCCAAACCCCTTCCTCTCTGGACATGAGAGGGTTTGGGGTTTGTTAAAGGGTATTTGTGGAAACTGTTATAGGGAGTGTCTGTGTATGGCCCCACTGCCCTCTCTTTCCCCACCGCAGCCTGAGGCCCCCGCTGGCCGAGGCCTTCTGGGAGCTTGAGGCCGTGTGGGGCCAGGGCTGCGGTGCCACCCACCTATGCTGGAGCCCTCAGATGTCACCAGTGTGGCAGACGGACAGAGGCGTGACTGTGTGTATGTGTGTGTGTGTGTGTGTGTGTGTGTGTGTGTGTGTGTGTGTGTGTGTGCACGCGCGCGTGCGTACATGTGCCCGGATCTGTGTCTGGGACTGCATTTGAGGGGCCAGGGGCAGGCAGGGCTGCCGAGGGAGGGGCCCTGCTGTGGCCCAAGGACCTTCACCCTTCCTGGGCCTGCCGTGCCCATGTTGGGTCTGCCAAAGTGCCTGAGAAGCCGATCCAGATTCCGGTTAGCTGGCCTGGGAGGCAGAGAGGAGTGCCTTAGGCACTGGCACAGCAATCAAGAAGACTGGGCCACCCTCCGTCCTGCCCCCTGCTCCCCACTCAGTGCTGATCCCCGTCCTCTGAGGCGCTTAGCTACCAAGTGGCCTCTCCACTTCTCCTTCCTGCCATTCTTAACCCCTTCTTGTTTATTTTTCTTACATTTTAAGCCACTTCTTAACAGGCCTCCTCTCTGCTCACGTGGGTGAGCCCGGGCAGTCTAGAAGTGATGCAAAGCTTCTGCATTTTGCCGTCTCTCTCCTGGGCTCTGGAGGCATTGGCGGGCTGCCCCACGTGGGCAAAGGCAGCACCACTTACATGCTGTGGCGTGGGTGGTGGAGTCTTCACACCAAAGATGTCCCAACTCTGCCCCTTCCTCATTCTCCCCTTCACCCCTACCCCAAGCAGCTCAGCTTCATGTATCCAGGCCAGTGAGGGAGGGTGAGGAGGGCCCTCCCCCAGTATTAATGAGCAGCCTGGGGTGAAGTCCTCTGTGCCATGGCCTTTTGGGGCAGGAATACTTCAGCTTTCATCTCCCGCGGGGGCAGAATGGTGGAGGAGCTCCCTGGGCCTTCTCTGGGCGCAAGGGAAAGGCTCAGAGGGCCTCCAGTGCCTCCCTGTCTCTGATGACGTGTCCAGCACTCAGATTGTTGTAAACTATTGATGTTTTGTATGAGCAAAATTGTCTTTACTAAACAGATTTAATAGTTGAAAGGTTTTCTTGCTCTTCCTTCACGGGACTCAGCCTTTCTACCCCCCATTTCTCTTCTTCCCGCACGTGGAGAGTGGTTCTGTATGTTGGGAGGGCAGAGTCTGGGTGTCCTGGCAGGGGAGAGACGGGAGGGCCTCCCGGGTGAGTGGGTGCCAGCCCTTGTCCTGCCCAGGGTCTGGCCAGGATGTGTCTGGCGTCGGGGCATGAATGCTGCTGTCCTTCGTAGCAGCGTGGGGTGGCAACAAGGGGTGGGGAGCCCATGCTGTTTTGCCAAATACCGAATCAGGAGTCGAGCGGCTTCTCCGTACCTGATTCTTTGACCTACTTAGCCACAGCCAGGTGTTGGCCTCCTCAGCCTGCTGGCCCGGGATTCCAGGAACTTGGTTCAAACTGGGGGAGAGACCAGGGAGCAGGTTGGTGTAGTTCCTGAAAGTTCCAGGAGGGGGCGATAGGGGTTAGGCTTAAACCAAAATGCTGACGAGCCCTCCGTGTGCACATGACCCATTTCCCCCAGTTCACAGATGCACTAGCAAGACCCCGAGGTGGGATGTTTGGGGTCACACCACAGATTGGCTTGCAGTAGGGCCCAAGGGAGAAATGGTCTGCTGACCCTATTGCTCTTCCTTCCAGGAAAAGAAAGGAAAAATAGTGCACCCTGGTAGTTTACCTTCTCTCACATGGTCGTCAGAGCTGACTGGGGAGAAACGCAGGGCAGAGGGCGTACCCATACTTCAGGAGGAGGCAGCTGACTGAAGGCAAAGGCATGTACTGGAGCTCACGCAGCTCATTGGTTTGGATTAGAACTCAGGATCCAAAGGCCTGGGGTGGGAGTTTTCCATCCTCACACCTGACTGTGCCTGAGGAGGGGCCTGCTGATCCCCTCAGTCACTAGCAGGGTCACAGGTTAGCTGCTCAGGCTGGTGGGCTCAGGCAGGGCAGCCCCTGTTGACCCCCGACCTCCCACTTTATTTATATCTATAAACTCCTGAAGGGATTGTTGAGGCTAGTTCCTACCTTGAGACTCTACTCGTCGTTCTAGAAACCACCGCTCGGGTGAACCATCAGGAGCTTTTGTGTTCAGGGAAATCCGGTTGTGTCCTCTGAGCTTACACAAGTATCCGAAGTGAGAAATTGGGGGAAGAGGAACCGAGGGTGGGTCGGAGGGGGACTAGGGTGAGAGGGCAGAAGGACGTTGTCAGCGCGCCATTGTCTGTGGAGGCGGACCCGTTTTCTGTTGAGTCCCTGATCCATTCCATGGCTTAAAACAGCACACATGTAGTATCTTACAGGTCACAGGTCTGATAGGGTCTCACTGAGCTAGAATCAAGGTCGCAGCAGAGCTGTATTCCTTTCTGGAGGCTCTAGAAGATTCCATTGCCTCCCTTTTCCAGCTTCAAAAGGCTTCTGCATTCCTTGGCTCATGACTTTTTTCTTCCATCTGCAACCATCACATCACATCCCTCCCTCTTTGACCTCCGCTCTTACAGACCTGTGTGATGAGACTGAGCCTCCCCAGAACATCCCAGATAATCTCCCCTTCACAAGGCACTTAGCCTTAATCCCGTCTGCAGAGTTCCTAGGTCCAAGGATCAGCATGTGGCATCTGCGAGGCACCTGCTTTGCCCCGAGGCCTGTCCCACAGCCTTCTCACCCTCCTGTCCCCACACATTAACACTTGTGTTGGCTGCCTCTTCCGTGTGTGGCAGCCCGGCTCGGGACACTGTGGCCAGAGGCCACCCAGCATGGAGTTGGTGTTGAGGGAGGATGGCTGGGGTGAAGGGCCCTGAGGGCCCTGGCCACCACGCCTTTGCACTCCTTGCCATGCCCCTTACCCACGCGCGCGTGGCCCTGTGGCTCCCTGTCACTTAACCTCATTCTGCTAAATTCCCATGTGGGATGGGAAAGGGAACTTTGACCTAAAAGCAAATGCTGGCTTTCATGGGTGCCGAAGGCAAAGGGTGTGATTCCCGAATGCCCTTAAGTGGTGCAAAGAGGGTCTAAAGACTTGTCTCCAATTTACCTATGAGGACAGGCAGCCTCGCAGAGTAAAATGTCCCTCCCAAGACCTCAGCAACTAAGCAGAGGTGAATCTCACCTGTGGCTCCAGCTCCCGAGTTCAGAGTTCCTTGAGAAGAACAAATAAAAACAAATACCGCCCCCCAACCCCCGCCAAGTTTCTTGATAAGGGGAGTGGAGAGGGAGCCAAGAGCGAGACTGGATTCCCTTCCACTGAGTGGAATTGTTTCCTTTTGTATAAAATGGGGGCGACGTCCCTGTGTCCTGTGGCTACTGTGAGGAATTTAATGAGATCGCGGGTTTTAATGCGTTGTTAGGTGCTTGGGGGCCTTTATGAATCCCACCGTCCAGAGGACACGGAGCCCTCGGTTTGGAGCAGGGTCACTGGTCTGGGCTGCGTCTATCCTGCCCTCAACTTGAGGACGCGTCTGTGCCTTGGGTTGAGGAGGTGGTAGGTTTGGTAAACAATAACAGTAAATTTGGGGTTTTCCTTTGACTTGGCTGGAGACAGGAAGCGCTGTGGAGGGCTGTGAGTGACGAGTGGGCAGAGTGGTGTGAAGGAAATTCGGTTCATCAAGGGAGGAGGATGGGGTGGTGAGGCTGGGGAAAGTGCCTGTCCTACGCAGGTAAATGTAAACAAACCTGCTGGCCACTCCCCAGGTGGGCCCCAGTGGGGGTGGGAGCAGCTCTTGGGGGGCAGCCTCTGTGCCCCTGGCCCCAGGAATACAGCCCCTTCCTGGCTTTGACCCTTGAAGCCCATGGTTAGGCGCTCAAGCACCCTGGGGTGGGGGGAGGGTCTGGCCAAGTTTGGAAGTAGCTCCTCTTCCGAAGGGTTATCAGGTTCCAGCTCTGGGGGGCCTTGGGCAAATTCCTCTGCCTTTCCCCTCCCTGCGCTCAGACCAGTGTGAAGAGAGCACCCAACACCCTACATGGCTAAACACCCAGACACACACTAATATGCACTACGCTCTGGGAAAAGCCAAGTGTGGGACCCAGGTCCTGCTCAGTGTGCAACCTTGGGAGCCCTTGTCTTTCCTGCATCCACTGGCCTGCACACATACTTTGGGGTCTGAATCTATCCGTTCAAAACTGCTCTAGACAGTGAGGGGTGTTATCATCCGAGCCCAGTTGGCCCGGGACAGCCTTTCAGCACACCAAAAATTGTGACACTGGAGGGATGAGGGAGGTCAAAAGAGGCACACCCTGAATCCATGTCCTCTGGCCAAAGCCCTCACCTCTGCCTTCCTGGGGGCAGTAACAGTCCACCCCCCGCTGAGGCATGTGCGGATGACCTGCGGCCTTGTCAGGACTTTGGGAAGTAGGAAGCACTATCTGTGGGTGGACAAGGGGGTACAGGCCACCTTTGGAGAGGGGTCAGTGCTTTGGCCTCCTTGGCTCAAACCACTCTGACAAGACTCCCCATCCTTCCAAAGGTTAAAATGCCACGTTCTGACTCAGCTCCTTTGGAGCACCTGCTACACGCCATGCCCAGTGCTCAGGACTGCAGGGCAAGAGAGATGCATTAGACATGTGTCTAGCCCTCGTGAGACTCAGTCTGGAGGGGTAGGTGGACAGTCTCGTGACAGCAGGGAGAATCAGTACTTACAAAACAGCAGGTGGTCATGGTGCAGAAAGTGGAGCTTTTCTCGGGGAGGCCCTGGAGCGCCTCCTCCTCTGAGGAGCCCTTGGAGCTTGCTTTAGGAGGACAGATTTGACCGTAGACCACAAGAAAAGAGCACGGTGGAGATTTTCCCATCAGATTTCCACTCTGGTCTCGGCAAGAGCCACATCTTGCCTTCTCTGAGTCTAGGTTCACCCCTTCCTTCCTTCCGTCTTTTGGTCTGAAGTGCCGTCTGCACCACTTCAGCCTGACATTTGACCCCCAGCTGTCTGTCTGCGGGAAGTCTGATTTTAACCCCCTCGGTGGGGGCGTCCTCGGTGTTTTTCTGCCCGTTTTCTCTTCTGAGCTCCTCTAACTTGGATTCCTCTCATTTACTATGTTTGCTTCCCCCAAACCAGAATTTGGGAACAGAGGCCCGCTGGGATTTCCCCCTCTGTTCTTCATTAACTTTTAAAGAGGCCTTAAGCTTAGATCATTTTTAGTTACACATTTTACAAGTCATTATACAAAAAGGATAATGTTACATGCAATTGGGGGCCCCTCTTGGAAAATTGGGAGGAATGGTCGTCAAGGATTTCCTTGCTTCCTTCTGTCACTAAAATTTTAATGTGAATAGCTCAAATTTTAATGTAAATAAGCTTCCATGCTTTTTATTTTTCACACACCAACGTCTCAAACCTAGGGTTACCTCAGAATGTATATCCACCCTCTGGCGGGGGGTGGGGGATGATAATTGC
>NW_027531996.1:2567179-2708949 GCF_008692635.1 Crocuta crocuta
GTGGTAAGTCGTTTTTAGGGGCCTGGGCTGCCATGCAAATGCGTTTGTTTGCATAACTTTCTTGCTGGGCGTGACGGGTGCAGTTTCCTACTCCTCGTGGGACCCCTCTGCCAGGATTTGCAAGTGAAATGCTGGGACTGGCATTTCCCCTTCGCCCCCCCCCCCCCCCCCCCGCCCCCCCCCCCCCCTCCAGGAGCCTCGTCCCCGTGGGTTTTGTTGCCGTCCCTCTGGCTCAGCGTGACCAAATCTCGGTCTTAACCTTTCGGATGCTGGGAGAGCAGCGTTTCGGGGGTGCTGAGAGGCACAGTATCTACAGAAGTTACGCAACTGAGTCCCTGGGGTTGGGTGGCACTGGCCCAAGTCCAAGCCAGCGGATGGCCGAGGCCGCTGCCGTCTGAGACCGAGTGAAACGTGATGGCAGCCCTTCCCCTGCCCGGGCAGCTGTGGGGATCTTGTTCCTCAAATAACTCGAGCCTCCAGGGGCTCTGAGGCCTTCAGTTTCAGAATGAGCCGAGTTCTCCCAGCCCTCCCCCTCTGATCTGGAGACCTGTGGTTCAGTCAGAGGTTTGCTTTTCAAAGAAACCACGATCTTCTCTAAGGCTGAGCCCCAGACCTCGGTTAGCTGTGCCTCCAGCCTGCGGTACAGAAAGACCTGCTCTTTTTCAGGAAGACGCAGAAGGGCCTTTTGGTTTTCTGGCACTCAGCTACCTTCCTCTTCAGGTCAGAAACCTCTTCTAAGTAATAATCCTCATAGCGAGACTCTGGCCCTACTGGCTGCACCCACAGCCGATACACAGGGGGCCGCAGGCAGGAGGCAGCAGGCCGTTCTCGGAGCCAGTCTGCGAGGAAGGCAAGGGATGGAAACCAGCCTGATCTGATTACTCCACATCCTGAAAACGGCAGCTGACCGCCCACGGGCGCTCAGATCTGTCCGGTGGACGAATGCCTCTACAGAACATACAACACAAGTAATTCTAGTCATTCAAACAGCAAAGACATTACGTACACATATAATTGTGTATGCGTTCAGAGTGAAACGTGAAAGTTATTTACAACCTCTCTCCCCACCCATCCGCGCCAGCCCCCTCTCCAGAAATAACTTCATTTAGCAGTCTGGTTTAATTTTGATTTTATCCAGCCTTTCAAAAATGTCTATTAATTTGCCTGCATGCATATACATCCTTATAAACACAGGTGAGAAATTTCTTTGAGGGCTATAACAAGTGCAAATGGAATCATTAGGCATATTCTACAACTCGCTTTTTTAAAAAAATTGTGAAATACCCATGCCATAAAACATTCCATCTCCACCACTTTTAAGTGTCGAGTTAAATAGCATTAAGTATATTCACATTGTGGTACAACTCGTCTCCAGAGCTTTTTCATCCCCATTAATCAACATGCAACTTGCTTTTTAAATTTAGGCTATTTTAGTGAGTATCCATGACTGAACTCAGAACCATCGAATTCTTTTTTTTCCCAGTATTTTAAAGTTTTGTTTATTTACTTTTTTTAGTAATCTCTACACCCAATGTGCAGCTCAAACTCATAGCCTCAAGATCAAGGGTCATGTGCTCAACCAGCTTACCCAGCCAGGAGCCCCAGAACCTTCAGATTCTCAAGAGCTGTAGAGTATTCCATAGGATAGATGAATCCCAATTTATTTAACTATCTGCTGTTGATAGACATTTCATTTGTTTCCCTTTTTTTCTTTTTTTAACTATTAGTACTAATGTTGCAAACATCTTGTACAACATCTCTGTTCACATGTAAGGGTTTCTGTAAGATCAATTCCTAGAAGTGCAAGTTAGGTCAAGGGATTATGTACATTTTATGTTTTGGTAGGCATTCCCATAAAGACCATTCATTCATTCAATTCATTCAACTTATGAATGAATGCATTTTGCATATTGCTTTCTGAATGACCGGTCTATGAATGGATTTGCTGTCAGCTGAGAATAAGAGGGCATTTGAAGCACTTCCCAAAACATAGATGTATACCCTTGGCTGCACTGTGGGCGACTGGAAGAATCAGATGTGGAGGAGCAAGGGGGATTCCTTCAGTCTCTCCCCACATCAGTGGCTCCGCTCACTCAATTACAGATATTTGCATCAATTTTGGGTGTGGAGGCAGAATGGCTCAAAGACAAATCTGAGGTTCAGCCCTACTCAGCTGGTATTTGGTCTTGAGCATGTTACTTGATCTGCTTCCCAGACTGGGAAGCCCCAGGGAGATGAGAGTGTGCAAATGACTTTGACGTAAGGCAGACGGGCAGGTGCTGTAAGAGAGGCCCCAAGTGCTATGGGAGCTTACCAGAGAGGGCTCTCTCTGGTTAGGGAGAAAAGCACATACTAGAGAAGGTGACACAGGCTCAGGGTTCTAAGTGTTGTAGCTGACAGACTTGCAAGCATTTTTTCTTACTACACAGGAGCTCAACCATATTACCCCCAGAAACCTTTATGGGACACTGATTGTGTGCCCAGCCCTCCACTGATTATGGAGTCTGATGGACCAGGCTTGGGATGTGGTGGTCAATAGCTCCGATGCACCCTGCCCAGGAGAAAGCTTCAGAGTTACACTAAACTGCGTTCAAAGTATGTGCAGGTGACTTGACTTCATGGAGCCTCGGTTTATCAACCAGTACAATGGGGATAATCTTTGTGGCACTCCACAAAATTTCTTAATAATCTTTAAAATTATAAGGATGTGCTTCATAGTTCTCCAATTACAGCATAATCACAGCCCCAGCTGCTGTGCTCTGAAGTCCACTTATGCATCTGCAGTCTACGGTCAGGCCATGTTTCCCTCCGCCCACCCCCAGCCATGGTTGGGCCCCGCAGGGATGCCAAGGTAACCAGTTCCTGGGGAAACTGGGACTCTAGTGATGGCTGATTTTGGTTTGAGGATTCTCTGGCAACTCTGCAGAAACTTCTTGAGACTGCACACCCACCTTTCTCTGCTTTGCTCCTTGGAGTCGGCCATCATCTGAGGGCTCTCTCTGGGCTTGAACAGGCTCCCTCCATGTTTTTGTCTCATAAATACATTTCTCCTAAATAAACCCCATGTGTGTCCAATCCCATTCTGGCAGCTCCTTCTCAGAGGACCCAGACTAATACCATGATATTGCTCACCTCATGGGGTTGTTGCAAGGAACAAGTGAAGAATGTAAAAGCTTGAGTATGCTGCCTAGCACATAGTTAGCACATTGGGTGTAGAGATTACTAAAAAAAGTAAATAAACAAAACTTTAAAATACTGGGAAAAAAAAGAATTCGATGGTTCTGAGTTCAGTCATGGATACTCACTAAAATAGCCTAAATTTAAAAAGCAAGTTGCATGTTGGTAGCAGTCCTGTTATCGTATTTGTGAGCGGATTGGTTTCACTAGAGGAGAGCAAAGGTGATTTATGCCGCGTGGCTTCCGGTGACCCAGGAAGCAGCTGCATCACTGCTGTCCAGGCCAGTAGGTTTGTGGCTCCGTGACCCAGCAGAGAGGATCCCCACTCACGCTGGGACGTGGAGGAGCTGGGTATGTCACTGGAGGGCGTTAGCGGCCGGCAGAGCTGGGGACCAGGGCATGATGATGGGAAGGCAGTGCGCCCTCAAGTGAAACCGGGGCCATGGGAAGCAAAGGTGACTCACAGGGTTTCTCTCGAAACTCCTAAGCCCATGGCATCTAGAATGTGCCAAGTGGGGCCCGCCAGCCCAGCCTCGCCCTGGTTCTAAGAATGTGTGCCTTCCCTCCCCTCCCACAGTTGCCAAAATTAATCAGGCCCCCAATTTCAGCAGTATTATTCTCATAAGAATTTGGCGAAGAAAACCACTGGGTCATATCCCTGACAGGAGGCCGCAGAGATCAGGGCTGATTGGGAGGAAACGTGAGAGCCGTTATCTCTAGTCTGGGTTTCTGAACCCAGTCCTCCCTGCTCACACTTGCAGAGAAGACCCAGTTCCAGCGATGTGGGTCAGGCACGTGGGGTGGGGGAGGCTGGAGCCCTGGACTCCTGCAGCCAGACCACGTTCAACCACACACCAGCTTGAGGCCTCCAACTTCTGTAAGCCTCCAACTCCCATTAGCAAATGGTGACAGAAGAGCCTATCACAGTGTTTTTGCAAGAATTAAACAGCTAGTCAGTGTAAATCCTTAGCCCAGTTCCTGGCACATGGTGAATGTAAGCCAGGTCAAGATACTGCCCAGCCCTGCTCAGAGACCCCTGGTGCCCTTCGTGGACTGTCCCTTCTCTTTCCTTTTTTTTTTTTTTTAAATATTTATTTATTTTTGAGAGAGAAAGGGGGAGAGAGAGAGAGAAAGGGAGACACAGAATCTGAAGAAAGCTCCAAGCTCTGAGCTTTCAGCACAGAGCCTGACACGGGACTTGAACTCATGAACCGTGATATCATGACCTAAGACAAAGTTGGGGACTTAACTGACTGAGCCACCCAGACACCCCTCTTTTCTTTTGAATTCTGATGTCCAACAACCCTATATGTTTAGTGGTATTATTATTCCCGTTTTATAGATTTGTAAACTGAGGCTCAGCTTAAGTACCTAGTGAACAATCTCTTGTGATATAGGACCCTGATGTAGCCTGTTGGAACACTTTCCAGAGGCAAAGAGGAGGCAGTAAAAGCAACAAAGGCCAGACTTAGAAGCCTACAGCATTCATGGACCTGGAAGGGCACCACATAGGCCATTCCCCTGCAGCCACACCACCCCCCCCAAAGATGGAACCCTCCTCCTTCAGATATCTGCACAATTCATTTCCTTTATGTTTTGTTTGTGTATCATGTTTTCAATGATGCCTATACCCTTACTTCCCTATTTAAAACTACAGTCTTTCCTCCTACACCCCACCCCTCACTCTTACTCTCTACTACCCTCCATGGCTTTATTTTTTTTTAAATCATTTTAATTGAAATATACCTACTTCAGGTCTTCCCTCAAAAATCTGATCCCCTTCTACAAACCTGTGTAACATATTTATCGTTAGTGGAACATAAGCTCCAGGGACACAGAGATCTGTGTCTGCTTTGTTCACTGACTCATCGCCAGTGCCTGGCACACAGTAGGCCCTCAGATACCTGTGGGACGTTGCTGGGAACCTCGCAGCATCCAGTACTCCTCGCAGAGAAGAAAGATACCGGGCCTCGGCCTGTCTGGGCAGCTCTGTGCAGAGCCGCAGCCGGCTGTGCGGGAGTAAGTTTCCGAGGGTGTGGTGGCCACCACCACACGTGTCACCGTGAGCTCAGGCAAGCACAGTCCCCGGAGGCCTGAGACCCAGTCAAGGCCTTCTGGAGGACAGTACGGGGCACCTTGATGCTTGGGACTCCCCTGTCACCTGAGACAGCTTCTCCTTCCCTGATAAAGGGGAAGCCTTCCCTCGGTCAAACCCCAATCCCTCCTGTTGCTGTTTCAACCCATTTCCTCTTGTTCTGCCCTCAGTGGGTCCTGTGGCAGTAACCACACTAACCATTCCAGCCCGTGTCATTCCTCAACCCAGTGTCCCAGCAGTCTTGAGCAGAGGCTGTCATGGACAAATCACCCATAACCTTGTGCAGTCCGTGGGGGGATGAGGAGGGCCAAGCTGAGAGCCCTGCACCCTTGGAGTAGGGTGGGCTCGTGGGGGCGCAGTCCCCATTGGAGAGCTGACACATACAGGGTGCTCAGGAAATGCTGGCTGAGTGGATGGATGACCCTGAGGACTGAAACAGGCCCTAAGAAATCCTTTTAATGCCCCGGCGTCCGTCTAGGACTTGGCGATGACAGCATTTAAACAAATGTTGGTAATTTTCTTTATTGTCTGTTTGTGTTTAGTATTTTAATTTTAGCTACTCTTCCCCAAATAGAAGCTTCCAAAATTGTATTCAGTGTGGTACAATTTAGCTGGAGAAAAATACATGAGAAAGTCACAGAAAGAAGAAAACAATGAGAAATAAGGAATGGAGTGTAGAGTGAATGGCCCCAGGCATTCCTACCCGGTGCAGCTGAGGGGAGCTGAAACCCAGACTTGTAAAGGGCTGCTGTTTAGGCCCCAGCAGGCACGTCCCTGCAAGGAGCTGCTCTGAGTGCTGTCCAGGGCCACAGCCTTATCACGGGCACGGGAACATGTCCCTTGCTCCTGGAGCCTACAGGGGAAGTGGTATGTCTTGATTTTTATGGGGTCCTAGCTCTTCTCTCGTTTCTATCCCATGCCCTCACCCAGCAAATCAGAAAGCAGCCTGAGTGACGGGCATTTGGGGAGCACCTCTGATTCACAGAAATCTCCAGGCGGGAGACCTACAAAGAGATACTAGCGTTTCTCAAACTTGCTGAATCATGAAACACCAAATCATATTTTTCATGCTTCCGCCCTAACAAACCTTTTGCTTAAAAAGTATCCCTGACCCAAAACACTGAATAAGCTACATGTAGAGCAAAACCCAAGAGGATGTAATTTCTTAAGGTCACAAAGAGGTAACCTTTTATCTGTTTCCACAAACAGCAAATTTGTAACAATATTCTCTTCCCCTGTTCTCACCGCACATTGGTACTGTTTTCAAAGGCTCAGGACTAGAGTCTGTGGACTCTGTAGCTGGCAACACTAGCCCGAGTTTACTTCCTCCCAAGGAGCAGCTCTGTAGCTCTGTAACTCTGGGTAACAACAGCCATAGCCATGAAGACCAGAAACCACGCCCCTTCCCTTTGGTTTGCTCAGGGGGAGGGGGACCCTGAAGAGTGGCCAGTGATGGCCTCTTGAGCATTGCACCAGGATGACTTGCAATGAGAGAACTTTACCTAGTAAAGCTGGTGAAACCTCAGCGTCCCTGAGTCCTGACTTGCAAAAACTACTTTTCTAATTTGAGATCTGGAACCTCTAATTTATTTTTTCTTTTTTAAAAATGTTTATTTAGGGGCGCCTGGGTGGCTTAGTCGGTTAAGCGTCCGACTTTCGCTTAGGTCATGATCCCGCGGTTTGTGGGTTCGAGTCCCGCGTCGGGCTCTGTGCTGACTGCCAGCTCAGAGCCTGGAGCCTGTTTCAGTCTGTGACTCCCTCTCTCTCTGACCCTCCCCTGTTCATGCTGTCTCTCTCTCCTAGAAATAAAATAAAAAAAATTAAAAAAAATTAAAAAAAAAATAAAAATGTTTATTTATTTACTTTGAGAGAGAGAGAGAAAGCACAAGCGGAGGAGGGTCAGAGAGAGGGAGAGAGAGAATGGCAAGGAAGCTCCCCGCTGTCAGCGCAGAGCCGGACTCAGGGCTTGAACCCATGACTGTGAGATCACGACCTGAGTCGAAACCAAGAGTTACACGCTTAACTGATTGAGCCACCCAGGTGCAATTTATTTATTTATAAATAAATAAATCTAATTTATTGTCGCTTAAAGACAACCTCTACATTATTTAAGCTTTGGGCCCCACAAAGCTTGGATCTACTGCTGCTTGGCAGGAAAGGCAAGCTATACACTAAGGTTTTCGCACCTTCCATGGTTGCTGGGAAATGGCTACCCAGCCAGGGACTGGCTCTCCAGCCCCTCAATGACTTGGTTCTAATCAACGGAATGCCACCGAAGAGATAGGGCCACCATCCCCAGGCCTAACCTATTAAAACCTTCCATACATCCTTGTCCCTTGTCTTCTGGCTGCATCCAGGTGTCGAGAGCAGCAAAGTGTAATTAAGAGTTCGACTCCATTTTTAATGTTTGCTCACAGCCTTCAAGCCCACTACTCCCCCTTTCCCTTTCTGCCCCTCAAAACTGAAAGGAAAGCTTGAGTGCCCCGTTCTCTGGCACTCGCCGGATGTTCAAACCATGCAAGTCTCAGCCTGCACCCGGGAATCCTTACTCAAGCCCCATCACATAGCTGTCATGAACCCCACACCAGTAACCCCTCTCTGCTTTCGCTCAAGCCATTTTTGGAACCAGCCCTCCTCCCTCCAAGAAAGCCTCATTATGTGAGTAGTAAACCTTTCCATAACCTCCTGGAATGTGTGTGTGTGTGTGTGTGTGTGTGCGCGCGCGCGCGCGCACGCGCGCGCGCATGCGTATGCGTGGCATCACCAGTCCTGACATCTGAACCACATTTTGTTGCGAAGGGAATCCGTCCTGTCTCAGGAGGGACTATAGCATAGAACCTCCATCAGCACGGATGACTGTGAAGCATCCCTCTCTGTACTTCTGCCCTCTCCGTACACATTGTCTCCCTGAATCAGAAATAAACTTCTATTAAGTCGCTGAGATTTCAGGGTTGATCTGTTACAGCAGCTAGTGTTATCTTAACTAATGTACCCTGGATAAAGCTAACTAAGAATTCTAATTAATTACGGTATCCTTAGTAGCTTTTGGGAAATCTAAGGACAACAACAACAAAAAAAAATACTGGTTATTTTCCTTTCTGGCTCAAGAAAAGATGCCAACTCTTTATCTGCGAAGAGATTATAGATTGCAAGGCCATCTGATTCAGAATACAAGAATAAAGATGTTGTGCTTCTAGAATGATGGATTACTCGTTTCGTAGTATCAGTATGACTTTATTCATTCTTAGTATTTTCCCATGGAAAAAAAGAAGGGAGGGAGGAGGGCGTTATCATGTGTTATGAAACAAAAGGAGAAGGGGAGGAAAGAAAGAACCCAGTTCAGCAAAATCAGCCATCAAATCAACATATTCCAGTCATGGGGTCACCAGAGCCAGAGGGAGGTGTAGGTCAGGAACTTCCCCACCCTCCCTCCTTTCTAGACATTCGCAATTTCACCCAAAGCTCTGGTTTCTGGCAGTAAACATGGGGTTGCATTTGCCCTGTCTCTGACTTAACAAGCTTCAGCCTCAGTGACACGTGCTGACCCTGAGATGCATGTATCTTTCCTTTCTCCATTTTTCACTCTCAGTTTCTCTGTGAAAGGCTCCCTACTCCTTCTTTTCACCTTAGGAGTGGAAAGAATGGTAAACTGTGAAACCAACGATGTGTGAGCAAGTAGAAGAGAAAGCAATAGTTGCTAGGATTCAGTAGTTTCACTGTTTAGGTCCTGCCTTCAAGGCTCTAGAAGCCACTTGCTGGGATTGTGCTTAGGGAGACGACTGAGTCAAGAAGAGTCTGTTCATGTGGGTGCAGAATCAGATTTTAGAGGACACTCAGAGTCATGCCTTGAATCTGAGGACGGAGGCAAGAACAGAACAAGTAGCATAGTCAGTGGGGTAGATTTCCAGGGTAGAGAAATTCAAGTTCATTCAACAAAATTAACCGATGTTTTGCACGGTTGCGTGGAGACAGTAAGTTTGAGGTCATTCTGGTCTAGACAAGCTACTTGTTTTACATGGTCCCTGGACTGGTAGATTTGGACTTCCAGTAGACTTGATGTATCTGGATTTCATCAAGGCATCTGAGAAAGTCTTATGTGATCAATCTGAGAATGTCTTATGTGATCAGTCTGAAAAAGTCTTATGTGATCACTCTGCAGATAATAAGATAAGATAGCTGTCTCTTATTTCTCCCTAGGAACAGGACCTTAATTGATATCTAATGTGTTATGGCCTTGATTTACCTTATTTAATGTTCTTTCATTCTGAGCAAAGGTATAGAAGCCAAGGTTATCAAAAGCCAGGTCAATTGCCCCAAATATCTAAGAGTAAAGCAGACATAGGTAAACATAAGTCATATATTTAATTTTTAAAAACTTCATTGTATCACACAGAATAAGGATGAGGTAACTTGGTCATAATTAAAATTTTAAAAAGACTTGGAATTTTAGCTGACCCCAGGGTATTAGTTTCCTAGAACTGCTGTAAAACCCTACCCCAACCTGGGAGGCTTAAAACAATGGAAATGTATTCTCTCACAGTTCAGAAGCCAGAAATCCAAAATCAAGGTGTCAGTAGTGCCGTGCTCCTTCCAAAGACTCTAGGGAAGAATCCTCCTTGCTTCTTCGAGTTTCTGGTTGTCGTCAGAAATCTTTGCTGTTTGTCTGTTTGTGACAGCCTAATTCCAATTCTGCCTCTGCTTCACACGGCCATCTGTCCTGTGTGTCTATGGCCTTGTATCCAAGTTTCCCTTTTGTTATAAGGACATCTGCCATTGGATTAGGGCCTCCGCTCCTCCAGTCTAACTAACCTCATGTTAACTTGATTACATTTCCAAAGACTATTTCCACATAAGATCACATTCACAGGTACTGAAGGGTTAGGACTTGAACATACCTTTTTGGGAGATGCCATTCAACATGTGACATGTGGTGTGTTAGCTGCTAAGGAATCTGGATGGTGGTGGTGAGGCTACGACACAGTGAATGAGCCAGGGCGGAGAGGGCGAGTAGGTCTAATCTGCCCAGGGCGGCACAGCTAGTGGAATCTCAGCAGTAGCCGGCCCCTTCTGCTCCCCTGGACTGTCCGTGCATCATGCTCCATTTCCTCTTTCATTTTCCTCCTTGCTCTCCACAGCTGATACCTCTAGTTGCCCATGAAATGATTGTATTCCTCAGTGCTTTAAACGGTCTTTTCCTGGGGCGCCTGGGTGGCTCAGTCGGCTAAGCGTCCGACTTCAGCTCAGGTCATGATCTCGTGGTCCATGGGTTCTAGCCCCACATCGGGTTCGGTGCTGACAGCTCAGAGGCTGAAGCCTGCTTCAGATTCTGTGTCTCCCTCTCCCTCTCTCTCTGCCCCTCCCCCGCTCGTGCTCGGTCTCTCTCTGTCTCAAAAATAAATAAACCAAAAAAATTAAAACAAAAATAAATAAACTGCCTTTTCCCATTCTCCATATTTTATTCTGAGTGAGTTGGTGTTCTTTCCCATGGCTTCAGTTACCCTTTGCAGAGTGTTAACTCCAGAATCTGGTGCATTCGTCTGAAGTCTAATTAGACATCTCCACTTAGCTGTCTTCAAGTATGGCAGCTGAATACATTCAACAGTGGGACCTTCATCTTCCTCATTTGTGAAAACCTGGATCTTCTTCAGGGTTTTGAGTCTCATTCCATAGCACCACCATCTGCCCATTGGTCCAATATCCTTGATTCCTTCCTTGCCTCACACTCCATGTCCACACAGCTGTCAAATTTAGTAGACACGTTATGTGAACTACCGCACAAATATGTCTATGTACTTTTCTTCTGATTCCCACTGCCGCTACCCCTGTGCGGGCCACTGTCTGATTTTTAGTATTTTGTTATTTTATTTTATTTTATTTTTATTTTACTTTATTTTATTTTTTTAATTTTATTTTTGCCTGCATTCCTGTAACAGGTTCTGATTTGGTCTTCCAGTCTCTGGTCTTATCCTCTGCGAATCCACTTTCCATATAGCAGCTACAATGCAAATACAGTCATGTTATTTCCCTGCTTAAAGCCCTTCAATGATTCCCACCCCCTTTAGGATATGAGTCAGCCTCCCTAACGTGGCCTAATAGAGACTGGATGGCCGGACATTTGCTTACTTCTCAAGCCTCATTCTCTCTATTCCCTCTTCTTACTCTCATACCTTCCCCCTTCACCTCCCCGTTTTTCTACCTACTGTTTCCTCAGCCCAGTGCACCGTTCCTTTCTGTCTTTGCCTAATTGATGAACATTCACATTTTAGGTCTCAGTTTAAATGTTTTTTTCTTCCAGGGAGGCATTTCCTGATCCAGTTTGCTTGCTCCCATCAGTTACCGGTTTACCAGGTTGCACAACTCAAAGGGGTGAAATTTGTATCAGATTGTGTGTGAAGAGTGCCCCTGAAATTGTGCAACACAGTGACCAGGCACCCTTTGTTCCTCGCTGTCATTGTTTAATTGTCTTCCTTTCTGGGTCTGTAAGTGCCACATTTGATTCTCTGCTGTATACCTGGCACATAGTAAGAATTCAATCAATATTGAATTAATATGTGAGGGTTAAGAAAGAAAGGACTCTCTTAGTGTATACAAGAAAAAAATGCGGGAATGGAAAAGATACTGGAAACCATACATTTTAAATAATAACTGAAGTGACTGAAGATGGCTGGCTTAAATAAATTAAGACTCAGATTAGATATAATAGTTGCCTTCAATATTTGAAGAACTATCCATATAAAAACGGAATATGTTTATTCTAATTTATCCCAGAAAGTGTAACTAAATAACTGAAGGCAAGTTATAGCAAAGCAAAATTGGGCCTGATAAGAACATCGAGAGATTTCCAATCATGAGAGCCGTCCGGAAATGAGACAGGTGTAACACCATGTAACAAGTTCTGTTTCACTGCTAACCTTGACGTTTACGCATCATAGTTCTTGTCCGTCTGTCAGTGTGATTGTGGGTGGCAGGTAGATAAGAGAGCCTTTGAGTGTCTAACTCAAAATATCTGTGATTTGACAACTATAAGGAAAGTCTTCTTTCTAATAATGCCTTCTCTGTGCTTGACACTATTAGAGTTAGAGGACTGTGGGACTCCTCCCTGTGCTCAAAGGTGCAATCAGGTCTGAGGGACAATGACAAGTTCAAAGGAAATGATGAGAAGATAGAACCTTCCAGAATATCATAATTTGTCTAAATGTGTGGCTCAGTGGTTTGGTGAATGTGTGAAAATAACTGTCTGGTCTCCCACTGCGGTGGAAGGCTTCATAGGAGAGGAGGCCTTTGTAAAGGGAAATAGAAGGTTCAGGAGAAGGCAGAAGGGAGTGAGAAGGTAGAGCCCTGGGAGAAAGCAGATATGGGCCAGAGGCATAAGCAAGCATTCCTCACACATTTCACTTACAGATCAGTGTGCATGCAGCTCTACAAAGGTCTGGTTTCCTTGGATGAAACCACTGAGGAAGATGGCATGGGGACTGGCCTGAGAATTGGCTGAAACTAGGGAGTCATGTGCTGTGGTGAAGGGAAATGAACTCTGACCATCCTGATATCCCTCAAATATTTGGGGTTCAGTGAATGAGTCAGAGGTGACTCAGCCACTCAGAAGGAGGAAGGGAGTTAGGGGAAGCCCCAGATTGAAGTTGTTTGACTGTTTCTGGCCCAAGGACTCACGCATAGCTTTTGTACATACTTTTTTGGCTGCAAGTAACCTGAAACTCAATAAACAGTGACTTGGTCAAAAGGAAAATTATTATCTTATATATAGAAAATTCTGAAATAGTTCTCATCCGGGTTTGGTTAACTCATGTGTTTGACAAAATTATTGAGGGCTTACTTCTTTCTATTATTCTGCTTGCCATTTTCCATTCGTTGATTTATCCCCTTGGGCTGAGTCCCTTCATGGTCTTGAAGAAGGCTTCAGCAATTCCTGGCTTCAAACATGGAAAACATCCAGAGGCAGGAAAAAAAAAAAAAAAAAAAGCCTAGTTTCCTTGCTTTTAAGAATAAGAAGAATATTTCCCAGTAGCCCATCATCCAACCTCTCCTCATGTCTCATTGTCTGGGTTACATCACAAACCCAGTCCTACGTCAGTCACTGGATAGGGGAAAGAATAACCTTGGGAGGAGCTCCGCCCCCATGAAGTGCATAGATGCAACACCTGAACAAAATCACAGAGAAGGGGATAATGGCAACCGAGCGTGACTGTAATGTTTGCTTTCTGAGGAGGATCTGAAATTCTTTAGGGTTGATGGAGACAAGGGGAGAGATGACCTGACCCATCCCACTTGTTTCGCCTAAGCTGGGGTCCTTGTCAGGACGTAGTGCCTGTGCTAGGGTACCTGTGGTTGGTTCATTGGTGAGGCCAGAGATCCTCACCGGAACAGTAAACTGTGGGTTCAACCAGGCGATCTTTAAGACAACTCACAGTCTTCATTATGGGCCTGGTACTGTGCTAGGCTGGTATCACAGTATCTCCTGTAATCCTTCTCTCAAATCTGCAACTCCAGGACTATTATCTCTACCTTCACATGAGGAATTGAAATCAAGTAACTTACCCAAGGTCAACCATAAGTGGTAGAGTGGGGATTTGAAAGCTGGTTAGTCTAAGGCTATATATTTCTACTAATGGTATCTTACTATCCCTGTCTCCCAAGTTAGAGGTTCTGTGAGTCTGGGAATAAGTCTGGGAGTGTGATTTACACCTGAGTTTCTCAAACTATCTTTGGTAAAGAATCAGATTTTTAAAGAATTCCAATCTATTGTGGACCAACATTTTAGTAAAGTACAACAAAAAGAATTACTAGAGAAGTAAAATGAAAAATAATGTAAAGATATACAGAATGCAAGCCCCTGTTTTCAACGATTTGATCTAACAAAATAATACTCTGTCAAACTGCCCTAAAGTTTTTTCTAATTTTCTTAATGTTTATTTATTTATTTTTGAGTGAGAGACAGAGCACGAGCAGGAGAGGGGCAGATAGAGAGAGAGAGGGAGACAGAGAATCTGAAGCAGGCTCCAGGCTCTGAGCTGTCAGCACAGAGCCCAATGCAGGGCTCAAACCCAGAAAAGGGGAGATCATGACCTGAGCCGAAGTCGGACGTTTAACCGACTGAGCCACCCAGATGCCCTACTATAAAGTTTTTAAAACTTCATTTCTGTGCTGCTCTTGCCACAGATTGGTAACAAACACTTCATGGACCAGCACTGGTCTTGAAGCCACACTGAGTGGTGCTGATTTAGATGATTTTCTGCCTCCATCCTTCTCCCTCAACAGCAATTCAAGATACTAGATGCTTTGATGCCTCAGCTGAGGTGGGGGTGGGTGAATTACCTATTAATCATTAGTGAGTCAAATATCAGAGGAAAATGTTAAGTTGGCACTGCTGTTTTGGGGGGACTCCTCTTGTCACTGACAGATTTCTATTATACTTGGGGTAACACTTTCGTGTTGGTGATTTTCTATTTTCCTGTTATGTAGGAAAAAGATTGAGCACAATAGTAACACAGTAGTCCCTCCTTATCCACAGCGGGTACATTCCCACACCCCCAACAGTGCCTGAAACTGCAGGTAGTACCGAGTCCTAGAGGGACTGTTTCCTTCCCGTACACACATACCTATGAAAAAGTTTGATTTCTAGATCAGGAACAGTAAACTATTAACAACAATAACTCATAATAAAATAGAACGATTATGACAATACACTGTGATAAAAGTTGTCAGTGTGATCTCTCTCAAAATATCTTATTGCACTGTTCCTGTGATGATGTGAGATGACAAAATGCCCGTGTGAAGAGACCAAGTGAGGTGGATGACACAGGCATTGTGATGTGGTGCTCGGCTGCTATTGACCTTCTGACAATCTGTCAGAAGGAGGATCATCTGCTCCTGTACCACAGTTGACCACGTGTAACCAAAACCACGGGAAGCATAACCATGGCTAAGAGCGGACAACTGTATGTGAAATCGGAAAGACTCAGTGGTCAAAGACTCTGCATATCATAGGAAAGATCTGCTTGGAGATTTGCTGGAGGTGACCAGTTGGATGTGTCATTGGATGATGATTCCTCTCGGCAAAAATTATAAGGTTCTTGATTTGAATGACTCAGACTGCATGTGGTTAATGCTTAGACATTTGTTGTTTTCCTGACGTAAAAATGACTTCAATCTGCTAAGATATATTTACAAATATATAGTTTCTTTTATTTATTATGAAATACCCAGAAATCTATATATTAGGGAATCTTCTCAGAAATCTAGATCTGTACTCCTCTAAGACTTAGGAGATTTAAAATGGTGATTTGTCAAGTGTATGAAACTCTGAGAACTCTACATATTTGAAAATTAGAATCCATCAGAAGCTCCAAGATGCCCCAACATCTACCTCTCCCTTTCAGTCCCAGATGATTTGAGCACCTACGTCCTACTCTTCTTTTACACTGCCTTCCACTGGCCTTCCCTCCACTGCTGCACGGCTAGGGACTTCAGTGTCCTAGTGGGTGACTTCTCCAAAATGTGGCTTTTCAGTTCCACAGTCTCCACGTTGCTGATGACCTTTCCCCCTGCCTTTACTCAGCCATCTCTTTCAATGGCTATAACCTGGAATTCATCATCCCACCTCCAAAATCTCTTCATTCAGTCTCTTCCCTGTCTGGCCACCACCTCCTCTCCCTGGGGATTCTGCTCTTACCTTCACAACTGTTCCTTGACTGCTTCAGAGCCTCCAGTCCGTTGGCTCATCTACACTCTCGCTTTTCACCAGTTCTCTCTTGTCTGCACATCATTTAACTTTGAATCCTGGGTTTCCAGTCAGGCTCTCATGCTCTCAACTTCCTCTCCCCCTTGTCCTTTTGTTATAGTCATGGGCCAAAACAATTCTGCCTACTATGCCTTCCCTTCAGGCTGCCAAGGGAATCCTGAGAAAAAGTATGCAGACTGCAATTCATGATTACTTTCCTCAACTGGGCTTAATACTGCCTGGATGTCTACCACGTTTCTCTAGAATCATTTGCTTTCCACATATCTGCAAGCATCATTTCAAATCTTTGCTCCTCTCCTCAAACCTTCTTGCATTATCTCCTTCTTATTCACTCTTTTCAGAGAAAATAGAAGCTATCGGGTGGAAACAACTTCAACTTCCTGCCAAGAAATCTTCAAACCAACCTGCTGTTGTACCCACTGTCCCTACTTCCTTCCTGTAATTATTCAATGAAGGTGTTCCTCTTCATCTCAAAGGTTATCCATTCCTCTACCTGCACCGTACCCCCTCCTGCCTTCTGAGGAAACTGTCTTCATCAGTTTTCTCATTCATCTATCTTCAACTTCTTTTTCTCTGGTGTTGGCCCAGTGTCATGTGATCTACTCTTTCACCTCCCATTTAATGTGTGATCCCATCTCTCTCCCATCCCCTGCACTCGTCTTGATAAAGTGACCGGTGCCCCCATTTGCTACATCCCATAGAAGCTCTTTTGTCTTGATCCTGATTGGCCTCCCATTAGCATTCAATTCAGTTGACCATTCCCTCTCCCCTAAAATGTTTTCTGTTCTTGTTCTCAGGAACGCCACTCTCTCCTGATATTTCTTTTTACCACTCAGGCCATTTTTTATAAGTTCCTCTGTCAGCTTCTCTTGCTCTGACTTATGAATATCTGGGTTCTCCAGGTCTTGGTTCTGGGCTCTTTTCTCACACTCTTTCCCTTGGTGACTTTCCCCACTCCTACAATTCCACATACCATCCCTATGGCAATGACAATCATATGTTTATCTTCAGACTACATCTCTATGTCCAGCTGACCACTGTGGAAGAATTCAAACTCTGAGGCACTTGCAACTCAATGGGGCCAACATAGAATGTATCCTTTGCCTCCAAACTCTCTTCTTCCCTACCCAGTTGTTCAGGCCGGATCTGAGGGGGTTTTGGCCATCACCTGCCATCACCACTCTCACCTAAGCAGTTGCTGTGTATTTGAACATGTGTACTTCACTCAACTCTTACGTTACCACCTTAATCCATACTACAATTTCCTCTTGTCTGCATTGGGAGCCAATGGACCTTACAGGGTCTCTTTCAGAAAATATATATTCTTCTCTCTACTTAATAGCCCTTAATGGTTTCTCTTTACTTAAAATCAGTCCTTTTCTTCCAGTTCATGTTAAATCTCTTTCCCTCACGTATAATATGCCTCACGTGTTGTGTGTCATCTTTTAGTTCCTTAAACAGTTTAAGTCCCTTCCTACTTCAGAGACTCAGGATATGAGAGGAGATGGAGGAGCCAGAGGGCTCTGAAGAGAGCCCAGGGCCCAGCCATGCTGAGTGTCCGTACAAATCCACCCTTGCTTCAGAGACATTCCTTCCCCTCATATTTTGCTGTTCAAAGAGGTCTTTAAATATATGGCTCTTTCTAAGGTTCTCAGCACCTCCCTCTTCATTCAACCACCCCCACTCGCCCTTCATGTCCAGATGGATGTCACCTTCTTATGGAAGCCCTCCCTCCCCTGAGTCTGGGCTAGTTGCTCTACTGACACCTCCCACTTCTCATCCACTAGTGTTCACAATTATGCTAACATTGTGTGCCTAATTTGTAATGTCTTTTTCTGACTGTATGGATTTAGCTGTTAAATCCATGCAGGCAGGCACTAGGTCAGTCAGGTTTTTTTTCACTGTTTTCTCCCCCACACCTAACATAGTACCTAAAGTATGATAGGTTCAGAGTAAATAAATGTGCATCTCATAAAAGCTCTGACTTGGGACAAAGGCCAGGGAGAAGCCAATCAGCCTCTGTTTTGATTTGAGCCTCGTCCTTGTTAGATATGAACGTAGAGAATATTCTGTGAGAAGACCTAATTAGTTACTTATGCTGCATACTAGCCACAGCTACTAATTCAGTTCTGGTAGAGGTATGATAGGGGAATGACATCCACTTCTTCTAAATAATCCAGAAAGACTTTTTCAAATAGGTGTGAGATTCTGAGTAGCATATTGGATGAACTATGGGCTCTGTTATACAATGACTTCTTGACTTTGGGGGAAAAATGTTTTTTTTTGCCCTCGAATAATGTTAAGGAAAAAAGCACTGTGGTAGACTCTCATTTCTTTAGGTTGCTAACAGATAAGTAACAGTGATGGATAATGAGCATATATGAGCAAAGCCCAATGTTGCAATCAATAAAAACTTTCTACATAGTTAACCTAATATTTATTTAATGGTATTTAATGTGTAACTATTATTGCTCTGGATGGCAGTTAGGCGCCTCTGTTAAGCCTCTGTTCACTGAACTAATGCAACTCTTGTGGCTATAATTGTATATGTATGTACATACATACATATGTATGTATTTACTTGATCAAGCCAAGTATTTCTTCAGTCCCTCAAAAAAATGTCATTTCCTTTCTGTCCTTCCCAAGTGTCAGGATGGTCCATTTTCTCTTTTCATCCAGAAACGTGCGTGGGGAGGAAGAAAATAACATAAGGAAATGTCCAAGTTTAGTGAATGGCACACAAAGTGTGTCTGACTGGTTCTCAGAGTGTTAGCACTGATCTTACCATCTGGTCTCATGTGAACATTTTTCCAAATGTCTAAGGGAAGAGCTGCTTTTACTAAGTATTTACTTTGTGCTCGACACGTATTCACACCTCTATTTCTTATGATGACAACACCTGGAAGGAGTGATTATTCTCCCCATGTCACAGCAGAGAATACTGAGGGAAGCGATGGCTCAAGGTCACACATCTTGGAGGTTTGGCAGATCCCAGAGGTATGCACGTCACCCCTGTGCTGTGGAATAAGAACAAGCTGTGTTACTTGTCCTTAGGTCTTTATCGCTTCCATATTCTCCTTAGAGAGAGTGTCAAGGAGGCTTCTGGAAACTCAGAGCTCTGTGGCTCAGCCCTGCTTGGAGACGGAGGCTGTTGATAGTATACAGATGACTCTGGACAGGAACATGTCTCAGAAAAGGGCTCAAGTGGGAATAGCCCTGCTGACCAGAGAAATCAGATGCTGGAATTAGGAACTATGAGCACAAAGGGCACTTAGAGGTCATCTAATTTAGTGGTTTTGAAGCTTTTGACCACAAAGGATTGCTGTTACTAATTTCCCCCAAAGACTATCTTAAAACATTTTGGCTGGTTACAAAATTTACAAAAATAATTCCATTTTCTGTTTTTATTAATCAAAGATATAATAGATGACTAGAAAATAGAGCTTCTGGCCAGCATGAGGTGACCTGCCTTTCTGTACCGAGTGGCTATTCTTCAGCCGAGAACATACAAGTGCTTTTTAATGAACTCTTACAGACTTACAGGCTGTGGGGATGGCAAATGAATGATATCATTAGGCCTTCTCAAGTTTTGGAAATTGTTCAAAGATAGCCTCTCTACCACGAATACTTTCAGGAACATGAGTGGATCTAGTGGTCCCAGTTGAAAATCGTTGATTCAGACTTACGTCCTTGTTTTATCATTGAGGAAACTGAAGCACAGAGAGGGGAAGTAAAATTACCAAAGTCACCAAGTGAGTTGGTGTGTAAAAGGGTGATTAAATAATAAAATACATGTGTCACCTGGGATCCACTAACCACTCCAGGGTAGATCGATTGGTTCATTCTGTAGCCAGTTCTGCAGCTTATGGAAATTTAAAGACCTTTTCATTTCAGACTCTGAGTGTTTGTTCTTAGGACACAGCTCTTATCTTCTTGGAGTTTTATGCTTGCTTCTCCCTCAATCACCCCAGGCCTAAAGCTGGTCCCCATGTTCCACAATTAAATCCACTCTTGGGGCGCCTGGGTGGCTTAGTCGGTTAAGCGTCCGACTTTCGCTTAGGTCATGATCTCGCGGTTCGTGGGTTCGAGCCCCACGTCCGGCTGTGTACTGACAGCTCAGAGCCTGGAGCCTGTTTCCGATTCTGTGTCTCCCTCTCTCTCTCTGACCCTCCCCTGGTCACTCTGTCTCTCTATCTCTCCTAAAAATAAAAATAAAAACATTAAAAAAAAATTTTTAAATCCACTCTTATAAGTGTTTTAAGGGTCAACATGCCATGGAGTGGGTAGTTTCTGCCATCGAGCCAATTCTTTTTCCTCCTTCTCTACATCTCTCATATCAACCCCTTCCTTCCAGAACCCTTTGATCTGCCTGATTTCTGTCAGTGGCTGGGGAGGGTAACCACACTGTCATCACAGATTTGGGGAGCTTCTCTCTCTGCTCCTACCCTCCCCACCTGAGCAGCTTGGGCCACAGACTGAGACTCTCAGCCTTCATTTCTATCCAAACTCTGATGTGAGGCGAAAAGGGCCATGGGAGATGAGGTGGTTGCTCTTTTTAGAGAATAAAGGCTTGTTGCCAAAAAAACAAAACAAAACAAAAATCTCCATCGAAACCTCATCTCCTCATCTCTAGATTTCCAATCCATAAGACATATGTACCTTCATACCTGACATTTTATTTGACCCTCATATCAAGTCCTGTCCATTAGCCAGTTCAGGCTACCATAACAAAATACCATAAACTGCATGGCTTAAACAATGACAAAAAAAATTATTTCTCACAGTTCTGGAGGCCGGAAGTCCAAGATCAAGGTGTCAACATGGCAGGTTTCATTCTGAGATCTCTTCTCTTGGCTTGTAGCCACTGCCATCTTTTATGTGTGCTCAATAAAATCTTTTTATTGTGCACATGTGAAGAGAGAGAGAGACAGAGGGAGAGGGAGAGAGCAAGCTGTTTGGTGTCTTTTTTTATAAGGGCACTTGCAGGAGGGTGGCTCCACCTTCATGGCCTCATTCAAACAAAATTATCTCTCATAGGCCTCATCTCCAAATATCATCACAGTGGGGGGGTTGGGGCTTCAATATATGAATTTGGGGGGAACACAAACATTAAGTAGATAACACCTGGGAAGAAAGTTTTTGCTAGTTTTCCAGGTGAGAAACTGAGGCTCACAGAGGTAAGTATATATGTCTGAGCTCACAAGAGAGAGCACTGGAGGAAGGCTGTGTCCATGACGATGGCCTCTCCATGGTGAGCTGCTTACCCAACTCTTCCCCTTACCACCACCTCCCCCAACCCAGGAGCCTGAAGTGCCATTTGAACACAGAGATATTTTTTCTAAATTCTTAGAAGGATGTGGTAGTTTAAAAATATGTCCACAAATTCTTTAGGAGTCCTCCCATCAAAAGGTGGAATCTAATTATCTCCCCTTCAATATGGGCTTAATTTGCCAACTCACTTCTAAGGAACAGAATGTGGCAGAAGTGTAGTGTGAGATTTCTAAGATTAGGTCTAAACGACACCATGACTTCCTCCTTGCTCTCTCTCAGATCACTGGCTCAGGGGGAAGACAGCTGTTGTGTTGTGAAGACACTAAAGAAGCCCCACAGAAAGGACCACATAGCAAGGGACCAAGGCCACCTGCCAGTTAGCCAGTGAGGAACTAAGGCCTCGTGCCCTGCAAGTGCGTCCTCTTGGATGTGATCTGTCCAACCCCAGCCAAGCTTCAGGTGACTGCAGCCCTGGTTGTCATTTTGACTGCAACTTCATTAAAGACTCTGAACCAGATCCTCTAGTCGTCACTCTCAGATTCTCAGAAAAAGACAAAAATGCGTGTTGCTTTAGGTTGCTAAACTTTGGAGGCATCAATAGATAATTAATACAAAAGGAAAAGCATTTTATACTATTCTCAGTTCTCCATTCTCCATATAATCCATGTGGCCAAGCCATACCAACATTTCTGAACATCTGTGTCTTCTTACAGAAGATAGCAATAATAATATCGTATAGCATGCCTGATACAAATATACCTAGCGACAACAAGCTCAAAAGAAGTGCTCGGTTAATTGTGGCTGTTTTCAACATCTTATCAGCCATGTGGCTTCTTTAGGTGAGTTTCTGCCTCTCTTCCCTCACATGAGGTGTGAACCTCAGCCTTAGCTTAGTGTGCATCACCTAACAGAGAGCCCTGACAGCCTAAACCTCACAGTTTCTCCATTTCAGTACAGAGAGCCTTGCTGCGGAGAGAGTCACTCCTCTCTCCTGGTCTTCAGCTAGCCTCCATTCTTAACCTTTCATCTCAGAATTTCAGCTTTGATGTTTCCCACTTCCTTCCTATGGTTACTTTAACTAAAGTGAGTCAGGTCTTACTGAAAAACTGACCACAGCCAGTCAGCCCCTATCCTCCCCCGGTCCAGGACTGCCTGGGCAGAGTGTGAGGGTGATCAGTGTTTACTCAGACCATTGTTTCCCTCTCTCTCCTCCAAGTCACGGGGCCTTGAGTAGGGCTTCCCCAGCTACCATGCCCCTCCCAATAGACCGCAGCCAAAAGCCAACCTCACATTTGGCTGGTAGCTTAAGGAGGGAAGAGAAGGGACTGCAGCAGTTTGAGTCCTTGGGTGTTCTATCAAGTGGGCTAATCTGCTTATATTCTACTCGGTTGGGTGGTCCTCTGATCTCAGCTCAAGGAGGATTTGGTAGGAGATTTTAGTTGTGAATACCAGTAACAATCACACATGTGGATAGGGACCATTCTTAGCGGCGAGGAGCCATGTTAGCTCTTTATCTTAATTTTCACAACAACCCTGGTAAATTAGTATTCATTCACCCAGATCTTTGGGGCTTGAAGAAGCACAAACAAAGCAGAGCAAAAACCCAACCCAACCCAACCCAACCCAACCCAAACAAAACCCCAGAAAACAAAGATAACACAGAAAAAAGTCCTCTGTGTATCTTTCTAATGTTGGTATCTGCAGAACCTTATCCTTAGCCTTGAAAATCAGCATGATCTTTAAGAAGTTAAGGATAATTTCTTAAAGGACTCAGTTTGTAGGAAGACCATGGTTGTCTTTGCTATTGCCTTTGGAAGTGAAAAGTCTTTTTTCCTCTGATCAGATTTGGAACTTGCCTCCTCTCTGGGAGAGTGTAGTTGGCTTTCTTTACCTGAAATGCAGAATTCATTCACCTACTCTCTTCTATCTTAGAAACACTGAGGGAGTAATTTTAGTCGAACAGAAGTCAACTCACGCCATATCATAGTTTTAATAAGACTCATTTATTCATTAAAAATTAAAATCTGCTATGAAGACAGACAAACAATGTAACATTCCCAGAGGAATTGAATTGCTTCTAGTTAAAACTGAGTTCTATTAGAACCAACTTTAGGTTGTTATAAATAACAAGGAAGGACACAGCATTCAAGAATGAAGTGGTTGAGGAAAGAGGTCAAGGGAGTCCCTCTGAGCCACTGGAATATTAATTATCAAAGGGGCTCCCTAGTTTCTCCTCCTAAGAGGGTAAGAGTCATTACAACACTCTAGGAGCCCCAGGCCCGGAGAAATTATAGGGAGGTCAGGAAAAATAGCTCAACAGCTATGAAGTATGGTCAGGCTTGGAATGGAAACATCAGTAGGCTCCCCAAGAAACATTGTTTTCCTTATATAAGTTAACAATTTCTCTTAAAATACTCAAATATCATAGGGTATCACCCTATGAAAACAGCTTACACACAGGTGAAAAAATAAATATTGAAAAAAATTATAATATTGGGCTTCTTTCTAAATAGTTCACAGAGAAGCTCAGTAAATAAATACTAATGGGTTGAGGTATCAGAGGTAATAAATATTCTAAGAGAGAGGTATGACAGGGTTCTCCAAGGAGCTATTTGGCTCTCCCACATTTCTGAATGGGATTGTATAGATCTCCAATTTATGTCCTAGAGTCCAGAAGAGTTGCCGTCCTGCATGTTCAGTTCCCCAGCATGTTTCAGATTTTCATCTTCAATGTCATGTAAGCTTCTATGTAGTTGATGAAGATGTCAAACTCACCCATGGCTTTGTAGACACCTTTCTCTTGGAGCTGTGTAGGGAGATAAAAAATGTTTAGTGCAAGCCCCATTTGAGTGAGTAAATGAGCACCTGGCTTGGATGGGCATGACCCTGGGGCCCAGGAGATATACTTGCTCCCATGTGTTGGGACGTGAAGGACAGACCCTAGGAGCCTGAGGGTATTCCCGGTGCCTTGGGAAAGGTTACATGTTCTAAAGCATGGCTAGCGAGTAACAAGAGGAACACTCACTTCATAAAGCACAAGTCTACAAAATGATTCCTTTTAAACAGTTTTAAAGGTCATGTGCTCACATGACACTTATTCAGAATTGGGAGAAAAGACATTAGAGGAACAACTTTGAAAGCAAGACAGTAAGAAGAGAGAAGAGAGCCCTTTTATGTTTATGCTCTCCCACCATTGGTTTGAGCAGGCCCTGGCCTGCTCCTCTGGTCTATTATCAGGGGGTCTATGCCCCCTGATGGCTGCCCAGTGTCTGTCCCCAGCTCGCAAAGAGGACAAGACCACATGGCTTCTGGGCAGTGGGGTTGAGGAGTTCACAGACAGTTGGAAGCGTGAAACCCCATTTGATCTGAGAGCTGACATTCTCAGGCACCTTGGCAGGTGTGAACGGCAGCTGGGAAGGGAGTATAGACCAACGCCAAATCAATGAGAATTCTACTTCCTGCTCTCAGTTTTTGGGAGTCTAGGCTGAACCCCCGGGTGTGTTTGTGTGTGCACATTCACGTGTTGGCTTCCTGCACGTGTGGCTTTAGTCTAGATTCCCAATAAGCTACTTTCTGTTTCCTTTGTCACTCTCCCCAGCATCTACCTCACTGCGTTCACAGGCTGGCTGGCTGGCTCAACCCACAGGCCTGCAAAGGCGGGGAGCAGTCATTTAGAAACCCCCAAAGACACTTCACAGAAAACAAATATAACCAAGGCGGCAGCTCCTCACTGGCTGGGGAGGTCACACCATCTGTGGGGTTCCCACACCCCCTTCAAGAGACGGACGGCCTGCTTAGCACCTGCCAACTTGGGGAGTGGGTGGAGGTCACGTTCCCCAAGCCCTTTCTGCCGCCATCCACTTACCTTATTAAAGGTACTCTTCACCTGCTCCACCACCTTGCTCTTGTTTTCACAGGGCAGAAATCGATGCTGTGAAGGAAGAGAGAAAGTGTTAATGCCATTGGCTCCCAGCTCCTGTGTCCACAGCACTTGGGGGACAAGCTGGAAGCACGAAGAAGGGGTCAGGCTCATCGTGGATATCTTACCCCCACAGCTCCTGGGGCAAACTGAGCCCTCCCTCACTCTGGCCTACTAGACAGAGAAGAACCAGCCCAGGGAGCCCAGGATGAAAAGTGCTTCTCTCCAGGTGCCTCTCTGAGTTGTTTGCAAAGCTTGCATGAAAACCCAGGAGCTGGAGCTTGGAGCTTCCTCTCCGAACACCACAGTGCTGACAAGTGCTGAGCCAGCCGTCTGTCCTTTCCTGCTTCCCTCTCCTGTCCCTCTTCTTCAGTTCCAGCGGCCAAGGACCATTTCTAAGTCCTCTGAGGACTAGAGATGCAGCCTTAGTCATGCTGACCAAAACCTTCTCATAGTCCCATCCTACAGAGAGAGGCCAACTGGTTCCCCAATTATCAGTGAGAGAACAGAGGAAACCAGTGGTGAGGGTATCATTTCAGTTGGAGAACTTTTTATCCTGGGGAATTATTCGTAGACACTAGCCTGGGGACGAGTAGTCTCCAGAAGGCCTTTCGTGGGCCTTCTAAAATGCCAGGGAAAGTCCTGTCAATTGGGCCCCACTTACGGGCTCTGCTTTCCACAGGTAGAGAGCAAGAGGTAAGTGGAGTTTCTTCTCCACGGGACTCTGCTTCCTGGCCCATTTTGCTGGGCTCAGGGTCTAGAGCCAAAGGGAGAAGGGAGCCCAGACTGCAGCTCTGGGCCCCTCTCACAAAGAGAGAAGAGAATAGTTAATAACCCACAAATGACTCACAAATAACAGGAAAGCTGTTTGCAAACATGTAAATGCCTAGCAGCCTCCCCCACTCCCTGCTCAGAAAGAAATGAGCAAGAGATGGAACTCTCGCGCCTTCGGAGAGTCCTCCTGCCAGTCTGTCTCCGCTTCTCTGGGTGTGAGTGAAAAGTGCCAGCTGAGCCACAAGGGGAAGAACTGATCTGCACTCACACAGCGCCGCAGCCTCAGCCTCAGGGTCTTCAGCTTTTCTCCCAGGGAATTCACGTGCTGTTTGATGTCTGGGTCGTGGTTCTCAGCCTGGGGCATCACCTCCTCCAAGTAAAACTGGATCATCTCCGACAAGGCTTGGCAACCCAGGTAACCCTAAGGCGGGGAGCGGGGTGGGAGTGAGCCACCGGTGACTGGGGAGGAAGAGCTGCTGCCTCAGCTTGAGGGGACAGCTCTGTCCCCAGGGACCTTTCTTAACCAGCCACCTCCCCCAAGGATAGCGCTTTGGCTGTGTGCTGAGTTAAGATCTTTCCACTTCTCCTTTTCAAAGCAAAGGAAGCAGACCCAGCTCCCGGCCTCCCTTCTCTGAGTCACGTTGCACCCTCCCCTCCCGCCCATCCACCCACCCGAGCTCTCACCTTAAAGTCCTCCAGCAAGGATCTAGTCAGCAACATGCTGTTCAGCTGGTCCTTCGTTTGCTGCAAGAAGAACAAAAGGAGAATGAACCTGAGGTTTGAGGAAATAACCGAAATGTCTTTCTGATGCCCTCTTATTTATAGAGCTTCTGAGTTTGAATTAGTGCAGGAAAGGAGATTTTCAAAGCAGGACATTCAACAGGGCCGGATCCCTTAGTTAAATCGGGTCCTTTTCCCCAGGATCGAGTTGTTTTTAAAATTCTGCCAGGTTTTGAAGCCAAGGCAGAAGCTTGATTTGGTCCTGGTCTCCTTTCTGCAGGGCTGGATCGGGTTCAAAGGGGCCACCCACGCCCACACACCCTTCAGTGCTCTTTGCTTTTCCTCTCTCCCTGCTGCGGACATCCAGCTGCAGCTTTGAAAGCCGATGCAGGTTTCCCCCCTGTACGGCGCTCTTCCAAACACTCAGGCTTTTCCAGGTTCTGGAAGCCCGCTCAGCTGAGGCCATTTATGTTTCCCTGCCACAAGGTATGGGGGACATCTTCATCTTCAGTCAGACCCTTTGTGATTTCTCCCACGTTTCTAAGTATAGGAGTCATAGTGCATTTACCTGTTAGGTGGCTTTTTCTGCACATTTATTCCACATAGACTGCCTTAGCTTAACTCACTGAACCTATGGCTCGACCTGGGACTCTTTAAGAACTGAAGTTTGAGAGGAATGGATGCTAGGGATGGAGGTGAAGGAGAAGAAGGGTTCTTAGACCTCTAGGAGAATGGCTAGTTGGGGTGATCCCAGCAAGGAAGGAAGGAAAGGAGGGCATTCATACTCACAAAGAAAGTCTTCACCTTGCCGAAGGCAGCCCGGAGCTCTCGGAGCATGTGGGGCAGGCTGGTCGAGAAGTGGGTGCAGTTGTCCTCAAATAGGGTGCTCTGGTGTCGGCTGGCTCCCACGCCGGCGAGGAAGACCAGGAAACACAGAAGTGCTGGGCTGGGCATGGCGAAGCTCTGCCTTCCGAGAGTTTGCCTTGTGGTTTGGTGTTGCAAGAGCAAGCCCCTGGTGTGTAGACCTTCACCTACTGGGTCCCCCTTTTATATTGTGGGTTCAGTGAGGCCTCCTCATTCATAAAAAGCCACAGTCACAGATTTCCTGGCAAACAGCCCCTCCCTTCCCTCGACCTCTCCAACTTTGCATTCGCTGAACTTCTTAAAGTTGTTAATTTTTTCTTGCATCGTAAGCAAAACAGATTGTTGAACAATGAGCTTTTGCATTACAGCTATTTTTAGGATGAGCTACCTCTCTCTCTCTGTTTTAAAATAACTTTCCAGCTTTTCTTAATAAAAAAAAGAAGTTGATTTCCTGGGGTGAACAGCTGTTCTGTGCATAGAGGCCCACAGTTGTGGGTTCCATTCGCGTGTTCCTAGGTCACAGTGACGTGCACAAATGGCCATTCCAGAATGCACTGGAATTGAGAAATAATTGGATCCTCTCCCCAACCTGAGTTGAATACCCAAGACTTTTCTTTGCTGAATTGGAAAGAGCCTCAGTTTCCCCAAGTGAGAACCAGGGTGATCTAAATATCCTCAAAATTCCCTCTGTTTCTCTCATTTTTATGTTCCAAGAAGGCCTCTCAAGGAAGTCAGCTTCCTACAGGACTAGCAAAGCCATGGGATGTGCTCCAAGCTCCTTCTCCAGCCCTGAGTTCATTTCAACTCTCAGATCTGTGTCTCTACCTCCTCGGTGGTCCCCATGCTTGGGGGAAATTAGCAAGAGTAGTCCACACTTACTGATAGCTTGGCACCTGCCAGTCACTGTGACCATTATGAGTCTTCATTTCATAGTGAGCAAATGGAGGCACAGAGATGTTAAGTACACTGCACAAGGTCACATGGGGGCTAAGTGAGAGAGTCAGACTTTGTACCCAGTCCTGCCTGACACCAAGGCCACGCTCATTACTCTACACTGTGTAATGAAAAGGTTGGATTAGAGAATCCTTTAGTTTTGTTTTTTTTTAATTGTGAGCTTCTGTGGTTGGAGACATAAGCTTGTAAGATGGAAGTGGGGGAGGGAGCAAAGGTAGAAATAATAAGGAAACTAAGTCAGGATCCCATGAAAGCTGGACAGCAGGCCCCTTTCCTTTCTCTTACTATCCGTTCCCCTGCCTTCCAAAGAAGTCTTGGCCATCTTGTCTTGGACTTGCACATGTGGATTTTTGAGGGTGAGCAGGTAGGGTAGCCAGATGTAGTGAGGAAGGTTGCTCTACCTCTAATAAGGGAAGGACAGGGGTAGTGACATCACTTGTTTGGATATCTGGAAAGTCTCTGGGGGTCCTTTGATATGCCTTGACCTTCTTCTATAGGGGCTTATCCCACCTCCCCAGTGAAGACAGGAATGAGGAAGACCACCGCCCTTGGTGGGCAGGAGGCCTGGGCTCTGCCCTGGTTTTGCCACTCTTTAAAACCAGGGAAAGTCACTTGGCTTCCCTATGTCTGTATCCCTTCTGTCCCAAGGTGGCACCAGTAATTGCCTTCTTGCCCACCAGGGGCCTTTGGGCTTCACATGAGAGGGGCTTGGGGGAGTAACAAGTGGGCTCGGATATAGGCTACCTCCCATGTTTCTGTTATTTCTTTGCCCTCCTGCGTCAGCACTTGGGACACCTCACATGGCACCCAGGACACCCCCTGAGTCTTCCCCAGCAGACAAGGTCACTGTGCCAGAGCAAATGGGGCAGGCATGCTGGGGCCAGGCCAGTTTGGAGTGAGTCCAAGGGAAAGAAATGAGGGGGTCCAGGCCCTACCTGTGGATGTAGCTTGTGGGTCAGGATCCGGGGGCTGTGGCCTCTCCTTCCAACACTTTGGAGAGTGTCAATGCAAAAGCCTAAGAATCATGAAGGGAGAAAAGACTCTTTTAGAAACACGGGTGGAGCTAATGCAGGAATTTTTGTTCCTGCTGATTTATATTGGGCGTAGGAGTACTGAATTTTGCTGCCAGGAAGCAGAGAAGAGGTCAAGAGCTGAGTTTTCACCCCCTCCTACCCTTCTCCTTCTCTCTTGTCTTCTGGGTTTTCTGAACCATGCATGCTTTAGCCCATAGAGCTGACGGCCTCTCTAAGCTGGGTGTTCTGGGTGCAGATGCAGCATGGCGGAGTCAGGTCAGAGGATTCAAACCCCAGGCAAGGCTATGAGGCTCCTCTCCCTGACCCAGGCAGTGTAGACCCCTCCTTCCTTTATTTGCTCCCATGCCATGTGATTTCCTCTACTACTAAACCTATAGGCTGACATTGCTGCCATTTCTGTGCACAACTTGCCTCCCCCAGTCAAATGGGAGCTCCCTGAAGTAGGATTTTTTTTAACTATCGCTTGTGTATCTGCTACCACGCATAAGGTCTGGTCCATGGAAGAAGGTTCCTGGCCATACAGCTTTCTCTTTTCTGTATTGGGATGGGCATAGCTGAGTACACGATGAGCCTGTGCCAGGGCTGGAGGAAGTAACGTGCAGAAGGCTGGTCTGGGCACTCAGAGGGATAGGGGAAGCAACTCAGAGAGGCAGGCCAGCAGCTCTTACACTTTCTTCTTATAATTTGAGATACACACACACACACACACACACACTCATACACATACACACGTGCACAAGATGGCAGGGGGCAGGAAGCTAGGCAAAGCATTTCTATCTTTTTTTTTTTTTTTTTTTTTTTTTTTTTTTTTTTTTTTGGGGGGGGAGAGAGCAAGAGGGNNCTAGGTTTTCTTTTTTTTTTTTTTTTTTTACTTTTTATTTACTTATTTTGAGAGAGAGAGAGAGCACAGAGAGAGGAGGGGCAGAGAGAGAGGAAGACAGAGAATTCCAAGCAGGCTCCATGCTGTCAGCACAGGGCCTGACATAAGACTCAAACTCACAAACTATGAGATCATGGCCCAAGCCAAAATCAAGAGTCAGATACTGACTCTGGATCTATTTCTTTAATCCATAATTTATTAGGTAGGGTTAGGTTTAGGCTCTGACTTCTTTATTTGTTTTGGAACATGTGGTCAATTATCCAAGCCATTTGTTGAATAGTTGATCTTCCCCCTACTGATTTGAAATCATTGTCCTCTCTCATCTCAAAACTTCAGAATCTAAATGACTGGAGATAACCATAGCAAGTTTTTGGATGCAATTCCTTAATTAACAAATGGAGATACCAATGTATTTTCTATCAACATATAGGATTGACATCAAGCTGATAGGAGAAAATGCAGATAAATATTTTGGGAGAAGTTAAGAACCCCTGTTTTTATATTGACAAAACAACAAGAACAATAAAAATAGGCATCATTTGGGGCAACTGGGTGGCTCAGTCGGTTGGGCGTCGGAGTTCAGCTCAGGTCATGATTTTGCAGTTTGGGAGTTCAAGCCCTGCATCAGGCTCTCTGCTGACAGCTCGGAGCCTGGAGCCTGCTTTGGATTCTGTGTCTTTCTCTCTGCCCCTCTGTTACTTGTGCTCTGTCTCTTTCTAAACAAACAAACAAACAAACAAACAAACATTTTAAAAAAATAGGTACCATTCTATTTTTCAAGGCTGTGAAGATATCTGTTCATTTGAAAAGTCATTAGGATCCATTGGGAAAAGTCTCAAACTCATAGTCACATTGAAACATAAAGGTCAACAGTCTGCACATTACAGAGTTTGAGTTTGGGTTTTAGTACAAGGGAAGAGCCCGTGTAGGGGAGGAAGTGAGAGAGGAGGCCACTATGAACGATGGAGTGTCAGTCTGGCCACCATTTGGTTCTGTGGAGTTCATGAGGACCCAAATGCCACTGATCACTGTAAGCTCCATGAGAGCTTGTACCTGAGTACAATCTTCACTCAAGTCCAGATGCATAGCAAGGGTCTAATAAATGTTTCTTAAATTGAGTTTAAATGACTTTCTCCCATGGAGACTCACTGGGAGAATCAGAGGAACATTGTAGGAGAGGAAATACCTCCCCTTTTCCACTCCTCCTCCAGAATATTCCCAAATTTCTGTATTCAGCTGCAAATGAAATAAAACCTGATTAATCATGGCTTAAAAAAGAAAAGGATATTATTTTTTTGGTTTCCTTTAACATGAAGTCAGAGACGGGCAGTCTGGGGCTTGTTCAACACCCACATCATCTAGAACCTGCTTTTTCGTGCCTTCCTGCTTTCCTCTCTGTTGTTGCAAGATGTCAGGGAGAAGGAATGTAGATAAAGTCCACAGGTCCAAAGGCATGTCATCCCAGAAGATCCTAACAATCTTTCCAGAAACCTCCCCTCAGCGAGTTTCACCACTTTAGCTGCAGAGGGGTCCAGGCAGACAAGCACTGCTAGTGTGTGTGTGTATGTGTGTGTGTGTAGTGTGTGTGTATATTGTGTGCTGTGTAAATAGATTTTGAAGTCCCATCCAAGAGCACAAGAACCCATAAGGAATCATCTTCCAGCTACCCTCCTGCTCAGCAAAATGGAAGCCTTCCTGGCACTGTTGCTTTGCGTCATGTTAAAATTCTACAACAGCCCTGTGGGCCTTCACTAAACCACAAATGGAAGGCTAACAATGTAGGCTTGCTGGCCTCAGGGTTCATGTAGCTTGCCTGGCAACCTGAGCTACTCAGGAGGGAGCAGGCAGGTCGGTGATACAGGCAGAGAAGAGGGGATGGTACCTACCTGGCACAGGCTAACAACTATCCTGATGAAGAATCCCCTTGGGGCTTGGCCTCTACTTACCCATTAGTAGTTATTATTTTAAGGCTGGTAATGGGAGTTTCATTTCTTCTTATTTGGGACATGTAGTATGTACAATGCCTTCCCCAGCTTGAAACTTCTAGTATTCCCTTGAATAACCTTCCTTAGCATCCTGGACAGAAGCTTCCTCAGCTGCTATGCCACAACAGGCCTGGTCAACAGCACAAAGTCTGAGAGCACAGCCCCAAGTGTGGCTGGGTGGCAGCGTCAGGGGACAGGGCCCTGTGGCACTGTCCTCTGCTGGGCTTCTCTGACTTTGGCCTTGTGGCTGGGGTGCTTCAGAATATGGACCAGGTGGATCAGAAGTTTCAGAGGAGCCTGAGTAGGGGCTGGTCCCTAGGGCAAATCAAGCAAGGGTTATGCAAACTGTATCGGGTGCCTGTCCTAGGAGTGTGGCCCACAGACATTGCAAACCACAGCGGAAGGGCTGATCTTTGGACAGCCAACGTGGAATTCCCCTTTGTGCAACCGGGGCGCCAAATCAAGCAATTTGGATTTTCCTTAGGGGACAGACACTGTGATCTGTAACTTCTCACATGAGAAATTCGGTGTACATGGGCTGGGACACCAGGTGTTGGAGCCTTTGCTCCCCAGAGGACACAGTTGTTTCTGATCTGTATGACTACCTAGAATAACTGGTGTAGTTAATAAAGTACTAGTGTAATTATTAGCAGTACTAGTGTAGAATAACTGTGTAGTTGCACAGGGTCCCATACTTAGAAGGGCTTTTGCTCAGCTGTTACTGCCTTGAGATACTTAGTAATTATTGAATAAATGGTCCCACATCTTCACTTTGCACTGGGTCCCCAATTTACATAGTTGATTCTGTATATGAGACTGAAGTCATCTTTCTCTGGCCTCCCCTTCCTCTAATGTTCCCTACTGCAGTGAGTGACATGACCCTCTAACCCAACATACAAACCAGAAACCTAAAAATAACTTGCTGGATCCCCCCCTCCTTTGCCAAGTTATGACCAATCTATTACTAGGTGCTCCTGATTTTTCTTTGCAAACATCTTCCACATCTGCTTACTTTTCTCCATTTTTATCATCATCAGCAACAACTTTCTGGTTCAGACTACCATCTTATCTCTCCCAGGCTCTAAAATAAATGCCTAATTAAAATTCCAATATCCATTCTCCAAACTGTTCTCCACTTTGTAGGCAGAGTGATTATTTGCAAATAGCAATCTGATCATGATTCTCCTTCTGTTTACACCCTTCAGTGGCTTCCCACACTCTCTTTCTTGGTAAAATAAAGACCTGCATTCTTCACACTGTCTATGCATTTTTTTTTTTTATCATCTGACCCTCTTGTCTTGAATTTCAGTGCTCCATATTGTCTCTGCCCTTCAGCCTCATTGACTTTCCTCTTTTTGTTTTTTGGTTTCAAATAGTCCATGCTTTCTCTCCTATTGCAGGGCCTTTGCACATGACATTTCCCCTTTCTGGATTGTTCGTCCCCTTCCCTTCATCCTTCAGTTATCAACTCAGATGTTACTTCCTCAGGTGAGTTTTAACTTATTTTTAGTTGGATATTCTGGATATATCTTCTCAGAACACCTTGCTCCTTTCCTTTATAGTATGTATGGCAGTTCATAATTATACATGTGGCCTTGTGGCCATTTGATTGAGCTCCATACTTGCCATTAAACTGTCCTCCACAGGGCAGGGCTAGTGTCTGTTTTTGATCACCATTGTTTGCCTAGTGCTTAGCACAATGGGCACATCCAAGGTTCTGCTAAATATTTGTTGAATGACTATGTGTTTCCTAAACTTTTTGTAGGTATAACTGACTACCTTTGTCTTCCATCTCACAGAAAGTAGAGGATGAATTCACTTGGGGAAATAGCTACCCTCACAAACTATATGCTTATTCCCATTTAGCTTTTCCATTTTTAAAAATCAGTCTCATTACTAGTCAACACTCATGCAGGCAGGTGTTAACCAAAGCTCCCATGATTCTTGAAGTGTTTAAAATACCATAGAATATCAGAAGGACTTTAGCCATTATATAACCCATACCTCTCATTTTACAGATGGGCAAACGGAGGCCCCGAGAAGAAAGTGACTTTCCCAGGCACTCAAAACAGTTAATGGTAAAGGTGGAATCTGACCTCAATTCTCTCTGGATTATTCTCAAATCAGCACCTAATTCCTTGGTTCAGAGGAGTATTAAATCGCTCTGAATTCTCATGACCCACACCAACACTAGAGGGCGCTGTCTAAGATGTGAGCAGTGTGTAGTTGCAATGGTGAGAAGTTGAAAGTCATGGAAAGTTTCCCTTTAAAAACCAATACGATTCCACTATGTGCTCCGCAGGTATGTAACTTTGTGCTTGGGAACTAGAGATGGAGGCGATGGTTGCTTAGATATAGTCCTAGGGAAATAACTTGAAGCCTTAGGATATTTGCAGACAGAAGACAGTATTCTTACTGTATTTTATCTGAAACATGACTGCAATTGTGCTAAGAGGCATAGGCTGGCATGTCCTCCCACCAAGGAACGCCTCGAGCACTCTCTCTCCAGAAACCTTATTCAAGAGAGCAGAGAATTGAGTATTTCCCTTCATCTTGCCTATTCTGGTCTTTATCTCCAAAACGTACTGCTGACTAAATCTTCAATCACACTTAAGATATTTTGATGTGTGCTTTAGATGCACAACTGTATTACATGTGTGAAGAGTCAGATGCTTCCTCCATCCTGGATTCACACCACTTCTGCTGTGACTGTGTCATTTACATGAAGCCTTAGGTCATAAACTCTTTGAGGAAGGGGGTGGAAGGGGGCTACGGTATCCACTGTGATCCTAGTTTCCCTAAGTCAGCTGTCCTCAAGCTCTTTGGATTCAGGACCCTTTTACATTCCTAAAAACTTCCAAAGCTCTCAAAGAGCTTTGACTTATGTGGATTCTATCTATCGATATTTATTGTGTAACTAAAACAGATATTAAAAATACCTATTTATGAGTTTTCCAATCATAATAAAAAATTGCATGTTAACATAAATAACATATTTTTATGGGAAATAACTATATTTCCCAAGTCAGAACACCTTTGGTGAGAAGAGGGACACTGTCTGACATTTGTTCCAAATCTTTTGAAATATCTAGCTTAATAGAAGAGCTTGTATTCTTACATCCGTTTCTACATTCAATCTGTTGCAATCTATTGCTTTAGCTTGAAGCATATGAAGAAAATCTAGCCTCATAGATACACAGTTGGAAATGGGAGGACCCCCCAGGGATCCTTGGACCACCCCCTCTTTTGAGAACCACTTGCTTAAGTGTTCAGCAAAAATCTCTGGCTGAAGATGAGTGGGAGGAGGGTGATCAAATTTGGCCTCGGAGGAAGGCGTGTGGGGGAGGGGAAGACATAACAACAGGACACCGGGCCTAGATGGAGAAGGAGAAGCCCACCGCCTCATTGTTGTCTTCCTTATTCAGAGTTTCCAAATAGCCAGTGTGGTCCTGTAGTGCCACAGCTCCTGTGACCATCAACGTATGTCATGGAAGCTGAAGTGCCTCACACGCGGGGTTTGTGGTTTCAAGTCAGAAGCCATGGGAGTTTTGGGGCTGATTTGCAGTGCCTTACCTATTACCGTAAATCCCCTTCTCCACAGGGCCCCGGGCCAAGCCCAGGTTGTCGGAGCTGGGCGTGGTCAGGGGCCACTAGGCTATTAGAGGGACTCTACTGTGGCTTATTTGGGGTTCTACTTTCCACTTCCACTTTTAGTTCTTTTCTCTCTCTCTTGCTCTCTCTGCTTTCTCTTTGGTTAGCCTTGTGCTTTCTCAGTTTTCAGAAAAAAATGAAAATACCATCAGATATTTTCCAGTCTGGTGGCTGGGTTTTATCCACCCAAAACAATACACTTTGCTTTCCACGTTCTTCTCACCCCATGCAAAGTCAAGGGGCGTACACGGTCGCTAAGCTCTTCCTGATCTGGCTAACTGAGAAATCACTTTAACAAGGTGTGCACCCTTTTAGGAACTGTGGGATCAAATTAAAGCTTGATTCCTATTTGCCCATCTGACTGTGGGAGACTCTTTATAGAAGGAGTGGAAGCAGAATTTTACAGAGCTGGACTAAGAACTCCCAAGGCCCTGATAGGCTTCAACCTTCAAAAAGAGTTCAAAATAGGGGTATCTATGTGGCTCAGTTGGTTAAGCATCCTGGCTTTTAATTTCGACTCAGGTCATGATCTCACAGTTCATGGGGTTGAGCCCCACACCAGGTTCTGCGCTGACAGTGTAGAGCCTGCTTGGGATTCTCTCTCTCTCCTTCTCTCTCGCTCTCTCTCTCTCCATGCCTCCTCTATTTGCATTCTCTCTCACTCTCAAAATAAATGAATAATTTTTTTTTAAAGTTCAAAATAACATATCACTAAAGTATACAATATACTTAAGGAAGTCCAACAAGGTTCTGATACTTTTGATGTATCAATACTTTTGCAATCATATCAGTACTTTAAAAAATATATATTGTTATTTAAAAATGTTAAGAGAATCTGTTGGTGCCTTGGCTTTTAGGTGATCACAGACTGTTCCTGGTAGTAAGGTCAGGATTCTCAAGCAGGGGTTGGGATATAAATAGGTATCAAATAGTTGACTGATTGGCTTCAAGATTCCCTGATTGCTTCTCTTACATGGCAGACCTTATGCCTCCTCTGAAGCAAAGGCTGAATCTTTGGGCAGCAAAACACTCATCTCCCCCAATTTGCCACCCCACGCCCCTGGGTCCAAGTGTTCAGTTACTGGAAACCACACGATGTGCCCTCCCTTTGAGCTGGTCTTTGCAGTAGAGTGTGGTTGGTTGTGTGTGTGGGTCCAAGAGTCAAGCTAATTTTGCCACCCACCTCTGCCTCTTACCATCGGTGTGACCTCGGGCAAGTTGCTGAGCTTTCTCCTGCTGTCGTATCTACGACTGGAGATGGTGACTGGCACTGCATGGCTGTTGTAAGGACTGAATGAAATAGTGTGTGGACACGAGTGCTTTGTGAGTGCCTGGCACGGAACGAGCAGTCAGTACATCAGAGCTGTGGTTTTTGATGCTTTTCCATGGGCATGCGCAGCTGCTAGAGCTGGGTCTCTTTCTTTGTGGACCTGATGCCTCAGAACAGGACAAGGTCTCCACCCCCAACACTCTGAGGATGATACAGAGATGTCCTCCCCATAGTAGAAAGAGCTGTTGCCCAGGCGTCCAGGAGAATGGCAGCTAGCCCTGGGCCTTCACCATGAGATCCCAGACCCATCCGTTTCCATCCCTTGGCCTTTCTTTCTGCATCAATAAGTTGGGGGAGTTGACAGATTTGTTTTTCTAAGGTCCTTTCTAAATCTAATATCCTAAGATTTCATGATACTCCTCCCTCCCTCCCCATCCTTGCTGGCAGGAGCTAGCCACCACACGTGCTTCTCAGGCATATATGCCAAATCCACAAGTTAGCTTCATGCCGGGCCCCTTCTTCTGGTGCATAGCTTCGACCCAGCCCTGGAAGCATCATTCTGTAAGAGAAACAAAACCTTTCCCTCAGGCGACTTTTGCGTGTGTTCACCTGTATTTCCTTCTCGCAATCCTGGCCCCCAGCATGCTTGAGGCTGCAGTTTCATTGTGAGTCAGGTCTGCTGAGTGCAGTGGAAACCAGATGACAAGATGCTGCCTTTTCCTCAAGAGCATGGTCTGGGGGGCGGCGGGGGCGTGCGAGGGAGTTGATCGCCCTCAGGAAGTGGATTTTCACATTGACTGTCTCTGGGAAGAAAGAATATTACTGGAAAGCCTGAGAGATCGCTTCACATCTCTTCAAAAGGACCTTCACGTTCTCAAGAAATTATTTGTACCTTGCCGTAAAATGTCTGTGTCATTTTGGTATCTGCTGCGAGGCAGGCCAGTGCTGGGGAGGAAGTGTTCGTGCTGTCGTTGGCTCAGGCCATGAGTGTCAGGTAATAGGTCTTCCTGGTGGAGGTGGCCATGTGGTGATGGATTCCCATGACAGAGCACAATGAAGCTCAGAGTTCTGCCTCAGTCTTGGGGTAGGGTAGCTGCTGGCTGCCACAGGCTTTGGGGCAATGAGTGGAGTCCTTCAGCCCCTCAGGTGTGTCCCATGGGGAAAAGAAGAAAAGGCGAGCAGTGGGTCAGATTCAGAGGTGGGGGAGAAGCTCTGGAAGATAAAGCAGGAACCCCTTAGGTGTTCACCCCAGAGGCTGAGTTCTGGGTACTGAGCTGGGACAGATGGGAAGGGGAACAGGTCATCGGGGAGCTCTTAGTCAAGCAGGGCAGAAAGCAGGGGTTTCAACAGAGGGTCCCCTTGGAGGGGAAGGTGGATGGATACCTCCGAGAGAGCGGTCCCAGGGAGATGGAGTACAGTGCAATAGGAGGTGACCTGAGATAATTTTGTCTTATTTTGAATATTGACTAAGGCTGGTCAAATGTGCAGTAAGAGAAAGAAATCCTCCTTAGGTGGCCAAGAGGCACATGAAAAGATGCTCCACATCACTAATCATCAAGGAAATGCAAATCAAAACCGCCATGAGCTATCACTTCCCACCTGTCAAAATAGCTATTATCAAAAGACAAGAAATAACAAGTGTTGCTGAGGATGTGGAAAAAAGGGAACCCTCCTCACTGTTGGTGGGAATGAAAACTGGTGCAGCCACTGTGGAGGACAGTATGGAGGTTCCTCAAAAAACTAAAAATAGAACTACCATATGATCCAGCAATTCTGTTTCTGGGTACTTATCTGAAGAAAACAAAACTAATTTGAAAAGATATCTGCAACCCCGTGTTCATTGCAGCATTATTTACAATAGTCAAGATACGGAAATGACCTAAGTGTCCAGTGTCCATTGATGAATGGATGAAGAAGATGTGGTATATATATTATTCAGGCTTTAAAAAATGAAATCTTGCCACTTGTGACAACATGGATGGACGTTGAGGACATTGTGCTACATGAAATAAATCAAATGGAGAAAAACAAACATCATATGATCTCACTTATATGTGGAATCCAAAAAGCCCAATAACACAAAAACAAAACCCCCCAAACTCAAGCTGGTAGATACAGAGAACATACTGGTGGCTGCCAGAGATAGGGGGTGGGGAGGCAGGTGAAATGGGGGAAGAGGGCCAAAAGGTACAAACCTCCAGTTGTAAAATAAATAAGTCATAGAGATATAATACACAGCATGGGGCATAAGTCAATCATATTGTATTAACCTTTACGGCTATAGATGACAATTAGATGTACCGTGGTAACCATTTCTCAGTGTGTACAAATGTTGAATCACTCTGTAGTAACCATGAACTAATAGAACACTGTAGGTCAATTTTACTTCAATGAAAAAGGAAGAGACTATCTTTTGTAAATCTTGTAGACCCCAGCTCCCAAAACCCTGAACACAGGTTGATGCTATTTCTGTAGAAAAACCCAGTTACATCACAGGCTATGACCAATCAGCATTTATACAATGAGTTCCTATGAAGACATCGTTCCACGGTCCAAAAAAGTGACTCAAACGTCTGTGCATAAGCCGTACAGAAGCTACCTGCCCTAGGGTGAACAGACGTGTACCTGATCAAGGGAACTGCAAGGTTCTACCGTGTATTGGGGAAGGGGATGTGGGTGGGGCTCGGGCCTGGGATGAGGAAGGACAGGGATAACAGGCTATCTCTAGCGGAGTGTCACGGGCTGGCTGGCTGTGATGGAGCACTGTCACGGGCATCCAGAAGCGCACACATACTTCCACCAAGGAGACCTGATCATATCTGTAGAAGTAATAGCCATCTCCTGGCTATGAGAAGAACGTGGGGTAGACGTTTGTCGCAGTGCCTGACACATAACGAGGACTCTGTGACTCGTACCTGGCAAAATCCACTGTTTCCAGTACTGACTGCGACATCACTACGTGACAGGTACTACAGGTACCACGGCCACTACCATCAGAACAGCTATGACTGTTGATGCTACCACAATTTCGCTTTCCCTTCTGGGCCCTCCTGAAATGACTCTGAACATCCCAAAGGGTGGTGCAGGTGGAGGAAGAGTTGGTCTCCTCGCCAAGCCCTTCCTGCATGGGTGGAGGCTGCAAGGGAATAAAGAGGCAGGGCCCCGGGGGTGGAGGCATGGGCTGGGGGTAGCAGGGCCTAGGAGCTTCTGGTCACTCTAACCACAGCTGGAGGTTTTGTTTCATTTCATGTAAAATCAAAGGGCCTTCGAGTAAACTGGGGGCGAGGAGGAGAGCCCGGGTTGCACACAAGAGGCCACATAGAACGAGAGGCTGCCCCTGTCTAGGCCACAGAGGCAGGAAAGCTGGGGTTGAGGCACTGCAGCCGAGATCTAGGGTTGCAGAAACGGTGTGAGGGGTGCCGACTCCTTCACGTTGACCAGCCCTTGGCCCCCTCTACCTCCCCCCCACACACTGGCAGAGTGAAAGGCCACATGCATGTTCAGCTCTAGCTGGTGGTTACTGGCATTATCATTCTAAAAACAGCCAAGTTAACTTATTACGTGGACTGTTCCCTTCAACCACAGCCCGCCAGAGAACAGAAGGCATTCTTTAAGGGTTCTCCAGACTGTAGGCTCATCTTCCTGATGCACCGATTTCATCACCAAACTCCCATTTGCACAAACCTTCAGGATAGAATCCCGCCCTCCAAGCTTGGCATTCACACTCCCAAAGGTCTTCACAGCCTCCTTTCCTGCAGATTTTCCTGCACAAGGTCTCTGGCTCAAAAGAGAGGGCTCCCTCACCCGCTGTTGGAAGATGCCCTGCTCCCTCGCAACTCCTCTGCCTCCATCATTCATGGCTTTACTGATCTGCAGTGACTGTACCCACCTGTTCCCCTTCCGTCCAGCATAGCCCCTCAGTGCGCCTCCTCTCTGAGCCCTTCTTTACCAGTCTCATCCCACCAAGCTTTCTTTCTTTTGTAAAAATACCCTTCAGGGGCACCCGGATGGCTCAGTTGGTTAAGCATCTGACTTCAGATTATGATCTTACAGTTCATGAGTTCGAGCCCCACGTTGGGCTCTGCACTGACAGTACAGAGCCTGCTTGGGATTCTCTCTCCCAATGTCTCTCTCTCTCTGTCCCTCCCCCTCTTACATGCTCTCTCTCCCAAAATAAATAAGAATAAAACTTAAAAAAACAACCCTCCAATGCTTATGACCATACATGGCCATACTTGGTCTATACCCCCTAGAGTTGTGAGGCACCCTGCGTGAGCCCACATGTGTGTATGCATGCAGGTGTGTATGCACATGCATGTAGGGGTGTGTATTTTGTATTTGGNGTCCAATGCTTATGACCATACATGGCCATACTTGATCTATACCCCCTAGAGTTGTGAGGCACCCTGTGTGAGCCCACATGTGTGTATGCATGCAGGTGTGTATGCACATGCATGTAGGGGTGTGTATTTTGTATTTGGAACCTGGACCTATGCTTCAGTATGCCAGGGATAGAGGAGACACAGTCTAGCCCAGTGTGAATATTTTGCTCATTNAGCTTCAGGGAGCATCCAGAGTTCCAGAAAATATTGGAGCTGGGAGGGATTTGGGAATTAATTTTTCAGGTAATTTCCATATTAACCCTCTCTTTTTACCGATGAGGAAATTGAATTCCGGGGTCTTTTAAGAACTAGACTGAGAGGCAGAGGCAGAGTTAGAACTTTGGTCTCCTGCTAATTAGTTCATATCTTTGCCTATATCGTCATACCGAGATCAACAATGCAGCTTCAATAACTTCTAAAATGTTAAAAGATTGGCATTACACCCAAAACTAATGTGACAAGTCAGTTATGGCTCAATAAAAAAAGGTGCTATAAGGGTGTGGTCCACCCCCCTATTCTCTCAGTATCCCAGAAAGAAACCCAAGCCACCCAAGATTCCATCACTGCTAATATTTAGCCCTTTTCCTGCCTGTAGCCTTCCTAATGGCATGCAATGAGAGGAAAATGCCCACCACTTCCCAAATAGAGCAAGAGGAGAAAATTTTCCCCAAGCTTGGCAATCATAGAAGATAAATAACGTTGACTCTCAATATGGTTCATCGGCAGAATTTTCCCCAGAGCCAACGGCCTGTGTCAGAGCTATATTTTCCACTCTGGCTCCTGTGATTTGGTTGTGGCACACTTGCTTTCTTTCCTTTTGATAGTGCAGACTCTGACGCAGGTTTAGGGCCCTGGCAGGTGTGTGGGGGTTTACAAGCCCATCTCTGGCTTCTGACACCTCATCTCCTTGCCTCCCCCTCCCCTTCCCGACATGACCAGACCAGCTGGGGCAGAAGCAGTTGGAGGTGCAGGTAGGGAGTTAGGGTTTTTACCACGCCCAGAATCCCCTTCGCATGTGCCTGGAGCCTGAAGGCAGAGCAGGCAGGACACAAGGCAAGACCTTGGATTTCATAGGAGTTTTTCGTAGCACAAATTCCAGAAAGTTTAGGATGACTTGATAGATGACATTTGATGTTGTTCTCCATTCCTTCTTGTTAAGTGGTTTTCTCTTGTGCAGTGCACAGATGTGTGAGGCATTTGTGGAGAGTAGGGCTTTCCCGGGGGCTGCTCAGATTTACCGTCTCATCTGCTGATCACCGCATGAAGGATGAACAATGCCTGTCATGTCTACTAATAATCAGATTCCCATCAGAGGGCCAGAGTGGCTTCTTCCACTTCCTCTTTGGGAAGGAGATTGTTTCCAGGGATGGCTGTAGGAATAGACAGAGAGGACTAGTCAGTGAACACAATTAGTTCATAAGTGGGGCAAGGCTGGGAAAATTCCCAGGGACCTTGCTGCTGGCTGAGTCCAGAGGGTCCTCAGGATTTGAGTTTGGTTCTCTGTCTACTGTGGCCAGCCCTGTCTCTTCCTGCAACCCAGGCTCAGCTCTCCAGGGCCCTCTCATCAGCTCTATGGCTTCTAAAGCCTCAGTGCAGTTTCCTTCACCCACAGCTTTACCCTTACCAGGTGCTCTCTTCCCCACTCCCTGGAAAAACACCGTTTTCTTAAAGGTAACTGTCCAACTGAATACTAAAAAGTAGGTCATAACTGCAATTTCCCACCCTCTCAAGAAACCTTCTAGAGTTTTCACTGGTTATGTTGCAGATAGGGTGTCTAGGTAAACTAGAGCATTAATGCCTCCGCTCCCACGCGCGCGCGCGCGCGCGCGCGCGCGCGTGTGTGTGTGTGAGTATGCATGCGTGCACTTGAGGGCAGGGTGGGGGCAGGCTCTGGACCTTTCCTGACTGATTGGATTTCCCATCTCACTTTCCTTCCCAAGCTGACAGATGAATAGTGCCCATCATGGGCAAATATTCAGTTCTCTGGAATTACCCCATCCTGGTAATAGTGTGACTTCAAGTGCTGGGTTTGAGATGCCTTCTCCTTGTCCTAAGCTACTGAGAAGCCTAGGGAGGAACATAAGTGGTCCACCTTGGAAATAACATACAAGCATACCAACTGCCCACCCACTTCCTGAATAAATGTGGCTGAGTATTCCTGAGCTTGAGGGCAGGTCTGAATTCCTCAAGCCATCTTTTCCTTCCCCGGTGCCACTCTGGGCATGGCTCGGCCCCCTCCCCATCACATTAAGGGCTGTATTTTGTTAATAGTAGTTTATGCTCTCAGACAGGGTCACTCTAGGAAAAACTGGGTAATGACAAAACATGATAGCCCCCATTGCCCCTTTGGGGATCAGCACATACGTGTTCTTTCCCTTTTTTTAAGAGCTGTTTTCATAGGGGCAGCTGGGTGTCTCAGTCGGTTAAGAATCTGACTCTTGATTTTCAGCTCAGGTGATGATCTCATGGTTTGTGAGTTTGAGCCCCACATTGGACTCTGCGCTGACAGTGTGGAGCCTGCTTTGGATTCTCTCTCTCTTTTTTCTCTTTCTGCCCCTCCTCTGCTTGGTCTCTCTCCCCCTCTCTCTCAAAAATAAAAAATAAATAAATAAAAATATTTCAAAAAAGAGCTGTTTTCAGCACAGAGTCTAATATAGGTATCATGCATTTTTTAAATAATAGAAACAAAACAAAACCTAACCCTTGGAATGTATCAGGCACTGTTCTAAATGGTGTGCATATATTCACAGATCTGTATCTGTGTAATCGATGCTGGTACCTCCACTGGCCCATCTTACAGTTTGGGGGAACCGAGGGTCAGAAAGGGGATGTGCCCAATCCAACCTCACACAGCTGGTAAGGATCAGAAGCAGGGATTGAGCCTGAGCTGTGTGGCTGCAGAAGCCACACCCTCCATTGTCCCTTAAAAGAGATTTGGAGCAGCCAGTGGCACCCAGGGCTTTAGGGTGCCTGGGAGGTTAAGCGTTCGACTTTGGCTCAGGTCATGATCTTGTGGTTCATGAGCTCAAGCCCCATGTCAGGCTCTGTGCTGACAGCTCAGAGCCTGGAACCTGCTTCTGATTCTGTGTCTCCCTCTCTCTCTGCCCCTATCCCACTCATGCTCTGTCTCTCTCTCAAATAAATAAACATTAAACACTTTTTTAAAAAAGGAAAACCAGGGGCTTTGGAATCACTTTTTAGTCCTAATTCTAGCTCTGCCAACTTCTGCTAAGTGGCCTTGGATATACTGGAGCCTCTAAGCCTCTTTCCAATCAGAGTCACAATTACACATTTCACGGGGCCCTGAGAACCTGAGCTGAAATGAAGTATTTAAAGTTCACCAGATGGTGCCCAGCACAAAGAAAGAACCCTATAAAGGTTAGTCCCCTTGTTCCTCTTTCTGTCCCTCCCTAGGGAATGATTTGCATTTTATTAACAGTGGAATGAATGGCATTCAGGATCAATCGCATGGAAGCATTTATGGATAGTGTCTGTAGGATACCCAACCAAGCAGGCCACTGACAATCAGCTGGGGAACGCCCTGGGGTTGCATCTGAGAAGCCTCCTGCATATGGCTTTTATAGTTGCTCATACTTCAATGTCTCCATTTCAGGTGGAGTTTGCTGTCTGAGGAATTTGGGGTGGGGGGTAGCTATTTTTAAAATAATGTGAGGCAGCTGATGGTGGCTGCTTCAGGGGTAGCACATGAGCCAAGTTCCAGGAGGGGAAAGCCATGAATCAGGAGTCATGTAGCAAGACAGGGTTTTCCTTTGGGCCGGATTTGGTCAGCACGGTCCACGGTTCCCTTGAGGGATTCCCCAACTGTATGCCTGGGCGGCCACGCTCTGGTACAATGCCTCTGATTCCCCCATCTGGCCTGACTCACCCCAGCCCCCAGATTGCTCAGTGACGCTGACCTTCATCAAGGTGCTGCCTGGAGAGTCAAATAAGACCCTGGCAGGCAGCAGGCATTCCCCTGCCCACCACAGGCTGGGTGGGAGGCTGAACAAAATGGTGCATCTTTTCAGTTCTGGGAAAGGTTGGGCCTTCCCTTCACTCTCCAGCTCACACCTGAGACCTCAAAAATAGGAAAAAAATGAAGACTGGAAAAAATAATTATAATAATTATCAATGCTTTCTGAATTTTTGACACTAGTCAGTTAGTCATAGCCGCAATTTGGTGGCTGTGATGATAACACCTCGTTGGCCTCATTAACAGTTAGTGATGATTAATTACCTCATCCAATTGCCGGGCTAGGGAGGAGCGTGCTTGTTGACAAGACAGAGAAGCTGAGCACTGGGGGAAAGAGAGTAGGACACCAGGTGTGGGTAAAAGGCCCTTGGGGTAGAGGCTAATTTTAGTACACCCGAGTCATGAGGGTGAAACCCCATGAGATCATCACTCAATATCCCAAAGCCATCTAGAGGGCTTCCGGGTCATAGCTCTTGACCCTTTAGGTGATAGAGAAGCAATGTTTTCCAAGTATCCAGGTGACCATAGCCAGGCCATTCTTACCCCGGCATCATTACCATCAAGCTAGTCCCCAGTTCGGCTGCTGGCAGACACTTCTCATGGACCACCAGGCCAAGTCTAAATTCATATAAACACTTCAGTTGCCCCAACTACAAAATGAAAATAAAGACAGTATCACTTTCGTTGGGAGGTTCACATGAAATAAAAGATGGAAAGTGCCTGGCACACCAGTGGCATACAATAGGCACTCAACAAATGGTGGTTCATTTCACTCTAGTTTCTCTCTATGGGCTGTCCCCTCAAATATTCCAATGTTCTGTTCCCTGCTCCTTAAACCACTCTTCCTGCCTTCCTATCTCCTGTACATTCACCAATTGCCACACGGTTGTGTCCTAGTTGTGTCTCCCCGGGGAAGCCATCTCCCATGGCTCTGTTCTCCCTGATACTCCCTTTTCTGTACATTGATTTTGTACCTGTGACTTTGCTGAATTCATGGATCAGTTCTAGTAGGCTTCTGGTAGAGTCTGTCGGGTTTTCCATGTAGAGTATCATGTCAACTGGTACACCCTTTTCTGAGCCTGTAGTATTTGTCTGGCCCTTGGTCACTGTAAACCCTCTTAGGGTATACACAGTCTCCCTTCCAGGGACACTGTTAGTTTTATCTTCCATGTAGATTGTAGTTTCTCAAGTTCAGGAAACCAGGCTCATTGCTTTGTATGATTCCCATACCCAACAGGTCACTAAGTGAGCAATAGGTTTATTAGAAGAGACCTGGGGGTACGGGTGGGTGTGTGGCAATGGAAAGTTACCCAAAGTGATGGGGAAACAAGCTGGGGCACTTCTGTTTGGGGATTTCCCTGGACCATGACCTGTACCAAGCCCCTTGCTTTGTAATCTTGCCATACCCTTTATTTTCTATACCTATTTCTTCCCATGGTACCCCTTTGAATTGGCAAAGGGGCTGTGGGAAGGAGAATGTTGGGAACCTCAAGGCATAGGCCAGTGAGTACATCCTTCATGGCGGGATGAGGGGCCCTTAAAACCTTATGCTCTGTAGATCTCTCAAGGCTTCCCAAGCCCTACCCCCATCTCCTGGCAGTCCTGCTCTGGACTAGGCCTCTCTCTCGATGGGGGAGCGGTACAGGGAAGAACTCTCTTTTCTCTCTGTAAACAGCTCAGGCATGGGGGCCAGTTTAGATCCAGACACATGGGCCTGCTGAAGAATCTGAGAATTAGAGTAAGGGATTAGTCAGTTAGCAACAGTCTGTGAGCCGTGGTCTGTTGTTAGAGGGGATTGTTGTTTAAGATGAGACCCTAACTATTTTCTTGACACATTTTCCTTTCTTCCCATCCATCTGGGTTTATTCCCTCATTTACACAGCTTGCCTTCTGTTCTGGGGCTGCATTTTACAAGGACCAGTCCTGGATGATGCTTGGTCAGGGGTAGGCTTTGAGTTTGCTCAGCTTAAGCTGATATAACTGTATTATGCTCAGATTAGATGCCTTGACACCCTGGTCTAGCCCTTCCTACTTACCACCTGTTTTCTACTCTACCCAAACCAAATCCCCCTTGGATTCTTTCCTATACTTCAGGATTGCAAAATGTAAAATGCTAGCGCTGGAAGGACTACCTAGTTTACCTTCTCTCTCTATGGATGGGAAGAGAGACCCAGGGTCTGGGAGTAACTTGCTCTGTGCTCATATGGCCTTTGCACAAGCTGTGTGCTTGCCTACCCCGGGATCAGAGCCTACCCTCAGGTTATTTCCCATCACCAAGTCTTATATTCGCTGTGTCTGAATCAGCATCTCCCTTCTCCTTATTCCTCCTACTACCAATCTTAAAAATCACCTTCTCCACAAAGCCTTCTTTTGATTACTTCAGCTCATTGTTCATCCTTTACTAATGGGTGGGCTTGTGCTATGTTAATATTCACTTAGCATTTTTTTTCTCCATGAGTTCCTGTAGGATTATTTCAATGTGTTAATTGTCATCCCTATTAATCTGGCAGTGCCTGGCGGTAGCGTCCATTCTAGGAACACTTGAAGGCCATCATCTTTTCCATCTGGATTCTTACCGTTTGTCCAGCTCAGAGTTATAAACTCAAGGATGCTTGGTGCAGGAGGTGGGTAGCATTGTCTGATGACCCAGGTCACAAAGTCTTTTTGTGCTATGGGTGTGTCTGGGGTAAGTAAGACTTTGAGGAAGAAGAACTTTCTGTTACTCCTATGCTGGAATCAATCTGTAAGGGTCAGGGCTCACCCCCTGCAGTGCAGAGATTTTTTTTTGTTGCTGGACAGGATGTGAACATCCTTGATTTTTTTCATGGTCAAGTTAAGTAACTTGTCTGGGGTCACGCTGTGACACATTCATTGCCAAACCTGTTCCTTTTGCCAAGTCAGTCCTCCTATGTGCTTTGTTGCTCAACCCATGCAGAATGCTAGAATTCTCAGGCAAGGAGATAATCCATGGTGGGGGTAGGTGGGGTGGGGGTCATGTCACACATTCTCCTAAGCAGATCATATGGAAGTCAGAGCCACCAAAGGGGTTGTGCATTTACCTGTGGTCACCCATTTCAGCATTCCACACCCAGACAGTTTAGCTCTTCTTGCAAATGTCTACATTTCTGCTACTGTAGTTTGATTCTGAGCCCCTCTCTCTGTTTATCCTGCCAATATGGGAATGGGCAGACACTATGCTCATTTTCCTTAAAAAAAAAAATTACTTGAAAAATTACTCTCCACATTAAAGCACCATGGTCTCTTGATTCCCCTCCCCCCACCGTTTGCTCAAGGCCCAGCCACGTTTCCTGCTGCCACCTCCAGACCCATCTCTTCTTACCACTTACAAACACTAGTGATTCCATGGCCCAAGGATGCCAGTAGCTGGCCATTTTGGGCCATGGCCCTTCAGGAATCAGGGCTCTCTGGGGCACAATGAAACTCCAGAGAAGATGAAGTAGTTTCTAGTAAGTGCAACATTCTGGGATATTGACTCTGGTTCTTTTTTCTAAATGATTTCAAGATGGAGCAGTTTCTGAAGAGGTTTAAGATAAGCACCAAGGTAAGCGTCTGGATGTCATTATGCCCAATCTCTGATTCTAGAAGCAAAAAACTGAATCTCAGAGCTATCTAGTGGCAAAGCTAAGGACTGATCAGGGCCACAGACCTCTTGACCGCTCACGGAACGCAGAACCTTCTATGTTTGGTTGGGCTGTATTGGAATTGAAGGAGGAAGCAAAAACACACCTGCTGTGAGTTGTGAGGACAGATGACTTCCCCTGGACCACTTGCTGCCTACTCCTTTCTCTCCAGCAGGGTCCCCGGCAGAGTCAAAGCTTCCATAGGTGCAGTCCTACCCTGCTTCCCAGTCCAGAGTCCTGTATTAAGAAGCCATGGGGCCTTAGTTTCACTTGTAGACATGCCTTTGCTCTTTCTGAAGCTTTGGCCCTGCCCTTACCAGCTCTGGGCCTTATCTTAGACAGCTATAAAATGAGGAGAATCATCCCAATTTCCTTGTGTACTGCTCCAAGGCAGAACATCTAAGAAATACTTTGAGTTCCTCAGAGGGAAGGGTGAGGAAAGAGGTTGATCCAACAAGAGGGCATGATTCTTATGAAGGTGTGGAGACTGGAGTGTTAAAACCCAACAGCTGTTGGCCTACAGTGCTGGTCAGTTAGAATGCATGCGAGTCAACCTTATGAGTATTTACTGTGTTAGATATTTCTCTTGAATTGTTTGCACAATAACCCTATGGTTTGAGGTCTAATTTTATCTGTTGTATGGAGAAGAAACTGGAAGTCAGAGATAAAGCTGAAATAACTTGCCCAAGGTCATTCAGCTAAGAAGTGATGGAGCTGGGCTTCAACCCCAGGCAGCACTACTCCAAGCTCGCGTTCTTAGCTACGTTGCTTGAAGTGGTGTTGCAAAGTGAATGGTGAGTCTTTCCCCCTCCCCAAAGGAAGGGATTGTGTGACCTGGAGAGTAAGAGGGAAGATCTGTAAGAGGAAGAAGTAAAGGGATCAGGATGAAAGAGTTTGGGAACTGCTGGATGAGAGTGGTGGCAACGGCTCATTTCACTCCCTCTCAAGCTACCCCGATCCTGTTCTTCACCTGGACCAGTGTAACCAAGGCTTCCCCTCTCCAGCCTGCAGATGCTTGTGGAAGCCCACACGGTAGCCCCGACATCACCTCTGTGAGCAAAGTGGTACCTTTTGCAGAACTACAATCCTCCATGGACTTCAATTCGTATGGGAATGACAAGCACAGAAGAAGGAAAAGTGAAGTTTAAGTTTGAGCTCCCATTGTCCCACTCCCAAGTCGGTTTCCTATGAAGCTATAAAACCAAGGCTTCAGAGTCTCTCACTGGCACCAGCCCTACCCAAAGCCTTGTACCTAGCATTATATTAGTAACTACACACACATTTCTATATTTTTTTTCTTAGAGAGCTCTCCTTCCAACTATAAATGACTCAGGACCCCATCAAACCTGACTGTCCCCTCCCCCCATTCTGATCAGCTAAATGTCAAATGTCAGAGTCCCACAACCCCCTGAGAAAACCGGTGAACCCTTCTCCTCCTGGAGCCCTCCCACACAGTACGAGCCTTGATTGAAGGTGTGATTCAGCTCGGAGTAGCTGGGTTAAGTTTTTGTAAAGAGGTTGCCGGGTGTGCACTTTAGTAGACCTCAAAGCCACCAGAAGATAGGAGCTTAGTGTACTCTTTGTAACAATGACTCTCTATGATTTTTACCCATAGATAGAAGGTTGCATGCATTGATACAAGGATCATTTACATACAAATCCATGAGCTCCTCACCATCCACGTGTGTGGATGTATGTAAGCATGCATGTGTGCCAACACTTCTTAGATCTGTTCCATCGAGTGAGTCACTTTTGCTACAGGGACCTTGGATGTAGAGTCATTCTCTGGGACAAAGGATGCCCAGTTTACTCCCAGGATCTATAAAACTAGGCTTCCAGGCATCTACGAATAGCCAGGACTGCTTAGCTATAGGACACGCAGATTCTTCACTACTTCAACACTTCCCTGTTGTGGGACAGGTTTAGAGGAGATGGAGGAGTCTCTGGACTGAGATACTGAAGGGGAGCAAAGGAATGTGAAATGGAAATGAAGACCAATAAATTATGACTTCATATCCCTTCTGCATTAGGCTCCATCCTGGACATGACCCATTTCTTCACACCTACCCTGGCTTCACCAAGGTTTGTTGGCTGTAGTGATATAGTCCAGCTAGCTGATGCAGAAAGGGGGTATTTACTGCCAGGATCTTGGAGTGTCCCAGAAGATTCATGGACCAAGATGTTGCAGGTCACTGAGGGGCTGGTACCAGGAGCGTGAGTCATCAGAAAGTCAGTCCTCAGTCTTTCACTCACTGAGGCCACATGGTCACTCTTCTCTGCTTTCCTCAGTACTCCTGTATTCTTCTCTCTCCCCAGGCCTGATTTTTCTGCATCTCTGAGTGGTTTTTAAAAGACTGCAACTACACAGCTCCAGAGGCTACATGTCTTTAATTGAAAGGAGCAGAAAAAATTGATTAGTGCTCTGAAGTCTCCAATCCCAGTTCCTGGGAGAGAGACTAATGGCTCAGTCCAGGTCAGGTGTCCACCTTCCAATCAGCCACATCCATTAGACCAGGGTCACACTGGAAAAACATCATAAATGGCATCCCAAGTCAAATGGTTGGTCCTCCATGAAAACTCCTAACTAATCTTATGGGAGAAGTCCCCTCCCCCCAGAGTTCCCATAGCATTTTAGCTGCCCCCTTCCGTGGCACTTATTGCTTCTTACCTTATGTTAATATTGCTGTTATAAAAATCTTATCCACCATCCCACATGTCCATAACCATCTTGTTCCTTTATCTTCATATATCTCACAGCTTGTGCAAACGAAAGGTTGAACACATGCTCAATAACTATTTTATTTTATTTTTTATTTTTTTACAAATAGTTAATTGTCAAATTAGTTTCCACATGCTCAATAACTATTTTAAATCATGATAATCTCCAAATAAATCAATTTTCAGGAACCTTAACTTGGTCAAGTCTTTCATTTCATCTCACTATCTTGAGTTGATTAAATACCATTAATTCACCCAATTAATTTTAATTCAACTAATTTTAATTGAGTGCATTCTACATGCCAAGCACTGTCTTGGCTGTGCCGAGGCTACATTTCTACACAAGGCAAAGAAAATCCTTACCCCACCGAGGTTCCAAGTTAGTGGGGGAGACCATTAACAAACAGTGTTTACTGTCAATGAACCTTCATGCTGGGTACTAGGTTAGAGATGTGTAAGTTTCTAGCACTGCCCCAAGGGAGCACTGCCCCAAGCCCAGTTTCCCCTGGGAATCACAGAGAAGCCCTCAGATATGTTACTGTATGACAGGGCAGAGAAAGTTGTAAGATTTCCAAGAGAGAGTGATTTTGCCACTAGGAAGAAGGCGGTGGCCAAGGGAGGTTTCACTGAGGATCAGTGACACGTGACTAAACTTGAAGGGTGAGTATAAATTTGCTCAGGAGACTGTGAGTTCAACATGTGAATGTGTTTGGTGGGAGGGGAGCAAGGGAAAGGAGGTGGGCATGATGGTGGCCAGAGCCTTCCAGATAGGCACATGCAAAGCAGATTTCAAGCACTGTGAAACTGCCACTGTATCTAGAATGTGGTGAGGCAGTCGGTGTGTCTGGAGCACAAGGAACATGAGGGGGGAATAATGGTGAAGTTGGCCAGGGACCTTGCCTGGCCTTGTGTGCTAAACCCAGGAGGTCATAAGTTAAGTGTCAAGAGCGCATCTGGAAGGCAATGATTGCTGCTTCAGGCATGGGGCCAGGCAGAGCCCGGAGACCAATAAAAATACCTGGTCAGGAACATATTCTGGAAGGTCTCAAGATGAAGCATTGCACCAGTGCTGTGGTCATTGACCTCTGGCTCATAGAGAGAGAAGGCTGGATGGTGAGATGAAATTTTCCCTCCCAAACTGCAATCTTCCTCAGAAAGCACCGAATCTTCCAACTTTCACTCCCTCGTGAGCAGAGTGGGATTTTCTAAGTTTTGCAATTGAATTTAAGAAATCAAAAGAAAAATCCATTTGTAGTTTAAAAAAAAAAAGCCAGCAGAAAGGGGCCTGTATACCCACACATCTTTTGAGTTACAGTCTTATTCCCCATGGCCTCTTAGCCAATGAAATTATGAGGGTTAGAGATGAATGATTTCCGGAGACTGCTCTTGTCCTGGGATATTGTTCCTCGTGGGACCGCAGGTATATTCTCTGCTGCCCTGATATGCCAAGCAGAGGTAGAATGGAGCCAACTTCTTGCGAGTTTTCCCGGGTCAAAGTCAACAGTATTCATACTCTGGTCCCATTCTACTTCTCCAGATCTTTGTTCATCCTTTCAGCCATTTTGGCCCTCCTGCCTCTCTCAGATGTTCCGGACTGCAGGACACTCTTAGGCAACATTTTTCCTCTTCTGTGCCTGTCAAACATCACTTATCATCCATTCAAACCCAAAGGTTCTGTCTCTGTGAAGACATAGATTCATTTGACACACAAGCCCCCTCCTCTGTATTCTCCTAACACCTTAGACTTAACTTCTATTACCACTCTCACTTCATAATATTACAGTTATTTGTTCTTACGTCCAACTGAATTTTCTGAGTTCACAGATTAGACCTCAATCATTTCTGTGCCCTGAGGCACTAGCAACAGTGTCTGACCTCGAACAGACTCTCAGGGAGTACTCTTATTTGTTAATAGAGGGTGGTTCGTCTTGGCATCTTGTCTGTTGGGATTGGGTAGTAGGAAGATGGCTTTGGGAAGAATTCCAACAAGCAGAAAATGGGGAAAGGGCATTTCAGGTGGAAGAAGTAGTGTGAGCAAAGGCATTGAGGTGGAGAGCATAGACCAATAATGGGAGCCTGGAGGGAAGGAGAGAAAGAAGGAAGGATGGAGAATACTAAGTGTCAAGCATGGAGTTGAGCTCCTTACATGCAGCGTTGCACTAGGCCTTTACAGAAACTTGGTAAGGTGTCTACTGTTCCCAGAGAAGGAGACGGAGGCCCGCGAAAGTCATATAGAAAGTTGATGATAGCGACAGGAGTAGACCAATTTTGTGAGACTCTAAAGCCCATGCTTCTCAGGGCTTTAGAGAAAAGTAAGTAATTCAAGTTGGAGCCTAGGGTAAGTGAAAAGAAACAAGGGAGGGAAATGCAGAAAGATGCATATTACAAAGTTATATTGTTAATAACATCTAGGGTGTTTGGATGGACTCTCATGGACCAATGCCTGTGCTAGATATTTTACTTTAATTTTTTACATTATTCTAATTTTAATTTTTTCAAGAGAAGAAACACAAGCATGGAAGGGGCAGAGGGAGAGGGCGAGAGAGAATCTTAAACATGGGGCTCAGTCTCACGACCATGAGATCATGACCTGAGCCAAAATCAAGAGTTGGCTGCTTAACTGAATGAGCCCCCCAGGCACCCCTAGGCACTTTAAATATGTCACCTCATTAAAATAAAATAAACAGCAGCCCTATTAGGTGATTACCCTCAATTTACAGATAAGGGAACTAAATCTCAGAGAGGTTCAATAATCTGCCTCAGGTCACCTAGCCAATAAGTGAGGGATCTGTGACTTTTTTTGACTTGGTTTTTCACAGCCCAGGCTCATTGGGAAAGAACTTAATGGGTAAATCATCACTTAATAATTTGCTTCTAAGTGACGTAATAGGGGTGTGGATTTCTTTTTTCTTATCTTTTCCTCTCCTCCTCTTCCACCACTCCTCTTCCTCCTCCTCCTCATTTTTTTTTTTTTTTGACATAGGCAAGTCCCAGACTTGGGCTTTTCTTTAAACACTGTCTTTCTCTCCCTGTATATTTCTACTCATTTTCCTTTCTCCTTGTTCTGTCCCCTCTGCCCAAATAGATAGAACTGGACCCCCAAGCAAGGTTAACTGCTAGCCTTTAAAAAAACAAAAAGACCAATCTTTTGGTAAGATGTTTTGATAAGGAAGATAATGCATAGGAAAGGGAGGGGAATATCTGACCGAGATCTCAAGATGAGATGTAGCAATGACCCTCGGAGGACAGGAAAGAAGTTGTTCCCTTTTTATACATACTTTTTCTTTCCTTTTTCCTTCATCCATTCTGAATGGGTGAAGTTCAAAATCAGCCTTGTTCAGAATTACCTGGGCTTGCTTGTTCAGAAGGCAGATTTCCTTCTAGATATACCTCAGATAGTTAGAAGGTTTTTTGTGGAGGCTGAGAGGGTGCATTTTTCAACAAGCACCCCAGAGATTCTACAAATTGAGAATACCACTTTCCACAATGCAGTTGCATCCATGGGCTTTAGAGATTGGTGTCCAGACAACTTGAGGTGCTAGGAACTTGGGTCTGAATGTCTTCCAGGTGCCTGCCCCAACCAGGAACACTGACCTGGAGGCTGTGTGTAGGAGTCCCCGTCTTTCGGAATTAGTGATGTGGTTAGAGTAGCAACGTGACTCTCTGTGGACGGAAGAAGGCAGATCGGATGTGAGAGTCTCCCTCCGTGAACATGTGTGCGTCATCTCAGCCATCGCTTGTATCTTTATTCTCAAAAACAAGTCAGTTTTGTTCCTGTCAGCATCTTGGCTGACCCGCAACAAAGAGGGTAAGCTGAGATGGAGAGGCCCCGTCACAGGCCTGTGTCAGGTGATGCTTTGGGGCATGGCTGGGTTGGGGGAGAGCAGGAAAGCATTACTCAAACTGCCTTCAGTATTAAAAAAAAAAAAAAAAAAAAAAAAAACACATGATTTCAGAAAACACTGCCTGAGGCTCTGAGAACTATCTGTTTGCATGAGTTTTAGGGATCATAGCATTTTTGGTTTTGTTTTTGTTTTTATCACCAGGAATGGGGTTATCCAGGCTGAGATCTCTAAGGAAATGAATTTCAACCTAGATGTACTTCAAAATAATCTGAAGCTTTAAAAAAAATAGAGATGCCCAGGCCTCATCCCCGATCAACTAAATTCAGGCTCTCAGGGGTTAGGACCTGGGAAACGGGGACGTTGGAGTAGCCAGTCTGACATTGTTCCAAGGGTTAGCATTTGGGAGCCACTCCACTAAGGTAAGAGGGAAAATTACATCAGCCTGAGCACTGTAATATTAAGTCATCTTTTCTCACCTTGCTTCATCTTTGTCTTTCCCTTCCCTTCATGGCGGGAGGCTGAGAAAGGTTCACCCCTCATCTGTCTTGTAGAGCAGCACAGGAGCCTGTCTAGCTCTATGAAATCCAGAAGTGCTTTACAAATTAACCAAATTACATACATGCATTTTCATTATATTTAAATTTGCGTTGCTTGCCATTTACACCTGCCTGCTGAGTTTGCAGATGACAATTGCAGGAAGTAGGCTCCCAGACCCTGGAAGTCATAGAGCTGAGTTGGGTGACACCTGTCCAAGTCATGGCAATAGAGAACTCCTGCACTGGGGGAGTTGGGGCCAATGAACTTTGGAGTCCTTCTCAACACAGACATTCCTTGGCTTTAACTTTAACCATCTCAACTTGTTCTTTGCTTGATTTTCATCTGTTTTCTATGTCTCCTTACAGTCCCTACCAGGTTGGGTGCCTTGAATCATATGTGTAGTGAGAAGCTGAAAGTGACTAGAGATGGAAGGAATTAGGGCAGGTTTTAGTCATAACTAGAATGCCCAGGGCAGCTGTTCAATTGTTCACTGCATGATTCTAGCGGCACCATTCAAATTGTAATTAATGATAAGCACATTTATCGCAACAGGTATGCATCATTTGAGTCATAGACTGCATCTTTACTCTTAGTACGTTTTTATTGATGTCAGCATCTTTCCAGGGACAGTGTACGGCCCAATAAGGAGAAGATTTGGTGCTAAAAGTGTTCCTGACCAGAGATGCCTGCCATATTGACCCAAGAATCAGAGACACAAGAGAGAAGAAACCTGGCAAACGAACCTCCCTCAACCAGGCTCATTAGCTGCTTTCTGCACCTTCATTTAGGGGTGAAGGAAGAGAAGATGGGCTGGGAGTTTTCACTCTAAAAGCCTCTATTTGTTTGGGGCTTGAAATTCCATTACTTTATGGGAGTTGTGACGTTGAGGGATGGAATGTGCACTGACTGCAGCGGGCGCATTGGTCTGAGTCCCAGAGGAGTGCTTTTTGGAAGAAAACTTCCCCCGCCCTTGTCCTTCCCAAATCATACCCCTTCTTCAAAGTTCCGCTCAATCCTTGGTGTCTCCATGGAAACTGTTCTGATCATTCAAAGCACTAAGTGATGTTCTCTGCCCACACCTGGCTCTCATTCCAGAGTTCACCTGTATCTGTACAATTTCTTTGGCTTTTAATCATGGATGTATTTCTGATAGTTCTCAGTTAGCTACCTGGATTGTTGCTTATCTTTTTGTGCTTGTTAACTTTCTCAAGGATGCTATGAGCATATGAATGCATTTACATCGCTCATTTACATGTCCAACAAATAGTTCTTGAATGCCAACTTGTGCCAAACATTGTTTTAGGTCCTGGGAGATTGTCTACCTCTCTATCTATCTAGCTACCTATCTATCTAACACCTATCTATCTATTCATCCATTCATCTACAATCTATCTATTTTCTACTTCAGGTAGTAAGTGCTGTAAAGACAAAGTAGATTAAAGGGAGTTAAATAATATAATGAGGGAAATCATTGATCAAGAAAATAAATGACAATCCTATTTATTTTTCCTATTTATCAAAGAATGCCAGGAGTACCTAGGTGGCTCAGTAGGTTAAGCATCCTACTTCTGCTTAGGTCATGATCTCATGACTTGTGGGTTTGACTCCCACATCAGGCTCTGTGCTGACAGTCAGCTTGGAGCCTGGAGCCTGCTACGGTTTCTGCGTCTCTGTCTCTCTCTGCCCCTCCCCCACTCACACTCTGTCTTTGTCTCTCAAAAATAAGTCAATGTTAAAAAAAAAGTAAAAAAATAAAAAAGGAATTACACCTGTGTAATTAAAACAAGCCATTATGAAAAGGGAACAATCCAAGTTGAAGAAAAATGTTATTAGGCTGGAAAGCTTGGTTATTGAATTAAGCTCTAAAATAGAAGCCATGATATGCAAATAGACACTGCAGGGAACTAAATTAGTAACAGATAAGATGAAGATAAATTTCCTAGAACACAAAAGCAAAAGACAAAGAAATGAAAATGAAAGAATAGAATAATCTTGAAAGGCAGATATCAAAGAGCCAACTCACAGATAATAAGAGTTCCTAAAATAATGAACAAAATTATTTGTAGAAGAAGCCATAGATAGGACATTCATTGGCTTTAAGTAAAATCCTGTTTTTAAAATTAAATACGATAATTGTATTTAATCAGGAATCTTTGGGTTGTGCCAGGGTCCCAGCTCAAACTGGCTTAAACAAAAGAGGAGAGGGATTTTGTTGGCTCACCTAATGAAGTTCAAAGTTTCACGAGGAATCCACGTCTCCAGCTCTGGCTTTCTTCTGGTTTGGCTTCATTCTTGGGTAGGTTGTTCCCATGGGGTGGCACCCAGGCGCCACATACTGATATTCTTCCAGCTTTCCAAGCCTGATGGGAAGAAAGAGTTCTTCCTTTTTAGTACTTGTGTGGCATTAACCTTGGGTTAATCCTCAGACTCTGGTTGGCTGGGCTTGGGTCAGGTACTCACCATTGAATCAGCTGGGGCAGCTGAGAAGGGTGGCAGTATTGGCTTCATTGGCTGCATACTCTTACTCGTGGAATGAGCGGCTGTCAGCTCTATCCAGGGTCCACATGGACTGCAGGTAAGGGAGAGATGATTTCCCAGAAGATGACGGTGCTGCTGACACGAAAAGAAAGGGAAATGGATGTGACTAGGCTAAATAACATCAATATTGGGCAAATTAATAAAAGAACTATTCCCAGACTTATTCACGCAGAATTTTGATCTCTAAAAGGTAACCCAAACCCTATAAATAAATACACAGCAAGCAAAAAAAGTCACATTTACTTCAGATTTCTCCTCCAGAATCCTACAGCCTGGAAGACAAAGGCACAACGTCTTTTACATTGCAAAAGAAAGAGGTTGTGTGACCTAGGAATTCTTTACCAAAGCACATTGTCACTCATAGTATATGCACTCAGAAAATACAATTCCCAGGATTCTCCTTGAGCATGCTCATTAAAAATACGTTCCAGAACAATAAGGATAAAAGCAGGTATGAAACATCACTACTTCCTGTGAGTCTACCTCTGAAATTGGTCCCTTTCTACCGTGTTTTTTTTTTTTTTTTACTGCCACCATCATCGTTTGTGTGGACCATTGTCACAGCCTCATAGCTTGTCTTCCTCTTCCCCTTTCAAGCCTTCTAAGCCATTCTCCACGTACCATCCAATGGTCTCCTGATGACCCAGATCATGTTACTTCCTTGCTTTAAATAATTTTTGGCTTTGTATGGCATGTAGAATAAATTCAAGCCTTACCATAGCCTTTGAGACCTTGCTGATTCAACCTCTGCGCATTATTCTCAGCTACACTGTCCTTTGCTCACTGCACTACAATCCCATAGCTACCTATCAGTTCTTTCTGTGAGGGTGGCAAGCTCCTTCCTCTGTCAGAGCCGCCACATGTGCTGTTCCCTCCACTTGGGACTATCTTCTTTTGAGTCTTTCTTTGTCTGGTTTCTTCTCTTTTATTACATCTGTTTATTTATACCGCTTCCTCAGATGTTTTCTGGTCTCAACAGTCTAAAAAATAGGCTTCCTTCTATTTTTCTTGGCACCCTTATCTCAAACCGCCATCACAGCCTGTAATTATATATTTACCTGTGTTCATTTGTATTATATCTGTCATGCCCTCGGGTGTGAACACCATGAAGGCAGGGTCCATATCTATTTTGTTCACCGCTGAATCTCCAGGTCTAAGCACTGACCTACAATATTAAAACAGTGGAGTTGGGGAGAGGGGGGCAGATTTTAAAGTTCTAGATTAAATGTGCAAGTCCAGAAGAGAGTTCTTTCAGTTTCTGAGTTAGTACCATAAAAATTGACATAAACTGATGTAACATAGAATCTCTGAAAGCAGAATTAGCTGTGCATGTACAGTGATTGTGACCTTGAAGGAAGGGTAGGACTCAGTGGAGTAAGGAGAGAGGTAGGAGAGCATTTCATGTGTATGTGCACATACACGTGTGTGTGTGTGTGTGTGTGTGTGTGTGTGTGTTGGTGCTAATGTATAGGAAAGTTAGGTAAAGACTAATAAGCAAAGATCTAGAACTGAGGTGGGTTAAGTGTAGTGGGGTAAGGGTGTGAGGAGTACAGCAAGGTTGCCATGTACCATAAGACTCACCATGGGTTAAAATTTAGAGGAAATCCAGAAATTGCTGCCATGAGGACAAAGCTTTTCCTTGGAGGGTCTCAGTGTTCTGTGTGTACCTGAATCAGCCCTAGGACTCTTAGTTTGTAGACAATAAGGACACCTTGTGGCATAATAAGGAAGGGGCGAGAAATATGTAACAAAGAGGCTACAGGTGTTAGAGGTGCTGTCCAAGAAACAAAGGCCAGGGTCATGGGTATCATGAGTGAAGGGGTGCATGAAGATCCTGGATGACAAGAAGGAAGGCAGAAGGTTCTGGAAGCAAACTTGCACTACTCCCTATCAACCCAGGAGTAGGTCTTGTTTAGGGGGAGCAAGCAAAGATTCTCTCCATTCCTGGAAAACAATCTTTATGTGTGCTTTTTAAAAAATGAACTCTACCCCCAATGTGAGGCTTGAACTCATGACCCTGAGATCGAGAGTCACACAATCTTTGTGTTTGTTGATAAAGATGTCCCTCAAGGGGGCCCCATGTGTGCTGCTACCTGCAGACCAAGGGTCCTTAAGGAATAGAGAAGAGAGGCAGATGTAGCATTCTCAGGTAGAAGATCTGGGCTGGCTTACCTGTCTCTGCCATTTTATATCTATTTAACCTCAAGCTAGCTCAATATCTTAAGACTGCTTTCACTGAAAGGAAGGGATGATGAATGATCCCCATGTCTTTATGTGTGATCCCATATGTGACAGACTCTGGGATCTGTAATGTCAGCTATACTTGGTTTTGGAGAATATGGGTGTAGGGGGAAGGTTGTGAGCTTCTGGAAACACTGTCCGTGGGCTTGACCTCCATTGGTTTGTCCTGTCACGTCTTCACTTTCACTCAGCCTCCAAGAAAGACTACTGGCCAGCTGAATAGAACATTCCTCTGCCCAGTCCTCAGCTTTGGTAGGGACTTTAAAGATGATTTTATTTTTCACCTTGTCTCTAATAAAGTCTGCAACCTACCCACACCAACCTCTGGGTATCTATGTAGTTTTAGAAGAATCATTAGAAAAGGTGAATCTGTGCTTTGTTTACCACCACCTGTTAAATGTAGCATATGAGAAGATAAGGTTCAATGAGCGACTGCCACTAGATGGCATCATAGAGTCTCAGCGCATCCCATGAGACCTGCTTTAGACCAATACAGAAGCTATATGGAAGCAGCCCAAGAGTCTACGAAGAGATGAGTGGATAAAGAAGTTGTGGTAGATGTATATGCATATTCTATATACATACAATGAAATATTACTCAGCCATAAAAAAAGATTAGATCTTGCCATTTGCAACAACGTGGATGGAACTTGAGGGTATTAAGCTAAGTAAATAAGTCAGAAAGAGAAAGATAAGTAACATAGGATTTCATTTGTATGTGGAATCTAAAACAAAACAAAACAAAAAAATTGAATAAACAAAGGAAAACAGAAACAGATCCATAAATACAGAGAACAAACTAATGGCTGCCAGAGGGGAGGAGGGTGGAGGCATGGGTAAAATGGATGTAGGGGAGGGAGAGGTATAGGCTTTCAGTTATGAAATAAATAAGTCACAGTGATAAAGTGTACAGCCTAGCGAATATAGTCAATGGTGGTCTCATAGCATTGGATGGGGACAGACGGTAGCTGCACTACACGTGTGGTGAGCATAACATAATGTACAGACTGGTTGAATCACTATGTTGTGCACCTGAAACTAAAGTAAAAGTATGTATCAACTACACAACAATTTTTTAAAATATGGTAACTATAGGACTGGAATTGGGGTGGTGAAAGGATGCATTTCCTTGAAATGACTTGCAGGGCACTTCCCTTCATTTCTAACGATATTAAGAGAAATCTCCCCACATCAATCAATGACTGGTGGGTTGACACTCAGCAATTGCCAGGTATGGAATAAACTATCCCATCTGTGTTTCTGAAAACCTTACAGCAACTTTGGGGCACCTGGGTGGCTCAGTCGGCTAGGTGTTCGACTTTGGCTCAGGTCATGATCTCGTGGTCCGTGGGTTCTAGCCCCGCATCGGGTTCTGTGCTGACAGCTCAGAGCCTGGAGCCTGGCTTCAGACTCTGTGTCTCCCTCTCTCTCTACCCCTCTGCTGCTCTCTCTCTCTCAAAAATAAATAAACATAAAAAGAGAAAAGAAAACCTTATAGAAACTTCACCTGGGGGCAGTTGCCTTCAAAGGGATACACATTCTTCTCAAGACCCATCACAACCGTTCTTTGTTGCCACTAGACTTATAAGTAGAGTCCAATAGCTTTCTATAGGGGGGGAATAGCACAAAGTTTGACTCAGGGGAAATCATTTATCTGCTAAAAGAAGTGCAAGATTTTATAATACATACTGGCAGAAACCTCGGAAAGCTATGTAGAAATGTGTTCTATGGATGCTAGACCAAGGATGATAGAATATAGAACTGGATCAGATCAAATTGATCAGGTCCACGTATCAGATATTCTGTTTAATGTGTTAGTTCTTGCAACTGGAAGTGGAAAAAATTTCTTGGTTGGCACAGAACCTTGAACTTGATGGTGGTACGTGTTTAATAAGGTTGGAATACTAGAACTCCCCTGACGTGATGTAGATGAAGGCATTCAAGACAGGGAGAAAAGAATGATAGAGTGACCTTATCACAGGAGATCTGTGCACCTACTCCCCAAACACATCAACCAGAGGGCCGAGAGGACAAAACATTGATGAATGCATTGCTGATATTAGCACTTACATCTCTGAAAGACTCTATAGTAGTGGCTGTTTTCTCTTACCCAGACAAAGTGGTGAAGATACTTACATTGAATTGGGCTTGCTGATGTCAATGGGAATGATGGGATTCCCATGTAGCAGAGGTCAAATGACAGAACATAGCCACCAAAGACAAGGGGACATTTACCATAAAAAGCAACATGAACATAGTGGTAATCAAACTGTTTTGATATGAGAGATCTTTAGTTGGACAACTGATCATGATGCACCTAGGATTGAAAAAGATGGATAGATAGACTACCAGAATGTTGTTAGATCTATATAAAAAGTCTGGTGGCCAAAAATTTGACTTGAGTGACCTCTCATCCAATTTCTAGATCCAAGTCAGTTACAGATGAAGAGCCCCTTCATTGGAGGGGAGCAAAATGACCATCTTGTGGACTTCAGTTAACATCTTTCTCCAGTTATCCCAGTGTTTGCTTAATGGGCCTTTATATAAAGTGGTTATAAAGGCAGGGATGGGAGTGTGTGTGGGCTCAACAATAGGAATTTGCCCTAATCAAGGTTTTTTGTTTTTGTTTTTGTTTTTGTTTTTGTTTTTTTACCAGTAATGCTGCTGAATGCCTAACTTGCCAGCTATACAAAGCCCCTGATGTGACACCATTCCCTGATGAGCTCAACCAGACCACGGCGATGAGTTGACTTAATTGTTCCCTTCTCTCATGGAGGAGGGCAAAATTTTTTCCTCCTTGGAGGAGATATGTATTCTGAGTACATATTTGCTTTCCTGCCCAACAATCTTCTGCCAGCATCATCTGCGATTACAAAATATGGTGTACTGTACACAAGATTCCTTCTCATCAAGAAAGCCATTTCAAAAGAAGCAATGGATTCATGTCCATGGAATTCACTGTTATAACCACATATCCCACTATCAAGAAGCAGCTGACCAGTGGAAAGATTTAATGGCCTACTGAAGGTAGGGTACCAGTTGAGAGATTATATCCTAAAAGGATAGTTCTTCCTCAAAAAATGTAGATTATACTTAGAATCATAGATAAATATATAATTCTTTATTTTCCCTAGCCTATCTCCATGGGCCAGGGAATAAGAGGTAGAAGTGGACTGGCTTTTCTCACTACTATATCTCAGAGCCTGCCCGCAGATGTTTTGCTTCCAATCCCTGTGACTCTGAGCTCTGTTCATTTGGAGTCTTGATTCCCAAAAATCAAATGCTTCTCCTAGAGTATACATCAATCTTGTGTTGATTTGGAAAATGAGACTACCACCTGGTCATTTTGTGTTCCTCATGCTACTAAAACAACAGGCAGAGATGAGAGTCACTCTACTGGCTGGAGTGATTGATTTTGATTAGCAAAGAAAAATTGGGTACTGTGACTCAATGGGAAGGATAGTATTTGGAATGCAGGGTCTTTTCTGGGGTGACTTTAGTATTTTCATGCCAACAGCAAAAGTTAATAGAAGATGACAATTTTCCCACCCACCCCTGACAAAGGCATATCCAGTGGTGATTCAGACCCTTTAGGCAAAGTGGATTACCCCATCATGAAAAAAAAAAAAAAAAAAAAAAAAAACCAATNACTATCTGAGGTACTGGATGAAGGCAAAGGAAATAAGAAATGGGTGGTGAAATAAGGAAGTTTAAACATCAGTTATGGCCTCATGCCCAGTTACTTGCTTATTACGTATATATGTGTATGTATATACAATTGTATATATTATTTCATTATTCTCTCTTTCTTATCCTTATTATTTTCACAAGTGTTATTGACAGTTAACTTTATAATTTGGTTTTTAGGAAACATGTTCAGATTAAGTTGAATTTGAAAAATAACAAATGTTGATCAGAGATGGGTGCAATGGTAGTCGGGACTTTGCAGATTTCAATTTGGTAAGAAGGCAACACTGTCTTGGTTTGTATGCAGAAAAGCTGCATTGGGAGGGGGGGAGAACAAAGGTTTTTGTGGTAATATCAGAGTTCAAAATTTGTAGAGTAGTGTCATGGATGCTGAGTAGCCAGCCAAAGGAATGGACTGTATCAGTTATTACGTTATTGCCTCTCAGTTTCAAATGCACCATTTTTTTAAAATGGGAAAGTAACTTGATTATGTCTGGGGGAGTGGGTGGGCACCTAGTGTCAGAACTGGGATTGCTCCTTGGTGCTGGCAGCCTTGGTAACCTTGAGCACCAAGGATCCTAGAGCTGGGACTCTGAAAGCCATAGTTTGCTTTTCCAGTTGGCTCTGCCATTTGGGCCACTGGATGGAGATGACAAGGCGGGAGGAGGAACAAGAAGTGGAGCCCTTGCTGTATATTTGCTGAGGGTTTTTTGTCTGCTTGTGGTTCCTGTGAGTACTACCCCCGACAAAACATCTTCATAGCAGAAGCATTTTCTTCCTGGAACAGCAGCTGAATCTGCTTTGCAGTTTTTCTGACACCTACAGGATCAGCTTCATCGTGCCTCCTTGGGGATGCCGACAACAGCCACCCACTGCCCTTCCATTAAGAACTGGGTCCCAATGACCTGAGTCTTCTCTTCTGAACTTAGACAACTAATACTGGCTGAGCAATGCCTCCTACTCAGAGGTCTGAGTTTCAGTTCCTCATGGCCTATCTACTAAGTTTCTAAGTTTTGATAATTTCAATCTCTGTTTTGCTTCCTCAGAGCTCAGCAGTTGCACCTTCCGTGATATTTTATAATTCTCTTTTAGCCCTTTGTTTACTGCGATGGTTAGTTTTACGTGCCAACTGGGCTAGTCTATAGTACCCAGTTATGTAATGACCACTAATGCAGGTGTTGCTGTTAGGATATGTTCTAGATGGGGTGGACATCCACAATCAGTTCCCTTCAGATAAAGGGCATTACCTTCAATAATGTGGGTGGTCTTCGTCCACTCAGGTGAAAGACTGTAGGAGCGAAACTCGAGGTTTCCTGGAAGAAGAAGAAATTCTGCTTCAAGACTCCATCGGAGTTCAGATCTACTAGTCCCCACAATTGTGTAAGTCAGTTCCTTGAAATAAATCTACTAAGAGGTTTTGGTTCTGTTTCTCTGGAGAGACTTGACTGATACAGTTATCAAATTAGGATCTCGGTATGTGTTAATATATATTAAACTCTCTGTATCCAAATAACTGGCATGATTTTGACTTTATGAGGGAATCTTAACTGATTCAGTGATGCAGAATTGGTGGAAGTTTTAAATAAAGACTCCAATATTAATGTGAGTTTAAAAAGCTAACATGGGTAAAAATTATAGCCAGTAAATAGAACATTACCTAAGCAGAGAAGATAGATGACAAAGTAGAGTGTGTAGGTTAGAAAACTTAGCAAGAGACAATGATTAACATGTAGAGCCCATGGAGTGTAATGGAGGGAAACAGAGCAGTATAGAAATCAGTTAATAGAGCTGTGATGGGAATACACTTTGAACACATACAGATTTGAAGAACAAGTGTAAGTTCTACAAATAGCAGTGTAAGTTCTCTAGAAGGACAGGATTATTCTGGAGCAGAAGGAAAAGAGAACAGAACGCCGTGGGTCATATAAAAGATCAGAAGCTGGGAAACAGGAAACCACAGTAGTTCAGAGCAGAAGCTACTTGTCTGAGACACTGGTTTAGAATCCAGTTCTTTAGGGAAGATGTTCTTTTTGTCTACTCCTTTGTAACAAATCATGTAGGAACATAAAATTTTAAAACAATAAGCATTCATTTTGCTCACAAATCTGCAATTTGGGCAGGGCTCAGTGCAGACAGATCATTTCTGTTCCATACTGTATGGCTATAACAGCTAGCCTGAGGCTGGCAGATCAACATTCAAAATGTGTTACTCATATGGTTGGTGCTGGCTCTCTGGGAGCTCAGCCAAGGTGATGGGCTGTGAGCCTTCTCTCCATGTGGGCCTCCCTCCAGCCACTTTAAGGCTACTTACGGCCGAGCGGCTGGGATCAAAGAACAGGCATCCTAAGAAACAAAAAGAAACTGACAGGGTCTTAAACGTCTGAGCCCAGAAATTGGCACCATGTTACTTCTGCTGCAATCCACTAGTCAAGTGGTCACAGAACCCAGATTCAAGGACAGAAGACATAGATCTCAATTCTCAGTGGGAAGAATGTTAAAGAATCTGGGGCAAGGTCATGTCTTAAAGCTGGCACAGAGAAAATAGTAGAAGAAACAATCAAAATTTTACTACTAAGAATACCTACTTGGCCAAGTTAACTGGGAAGGTGCATGTAGTTCTCTTTCCATTCAATAGTTCTGTCACACAAGTCCTTTAGAAATCCTGAGTTAAAGTATACCACCTCTTCTGGGATGCCTGGCTGGCTCAGTCAGTGAAGCATGTTACTCTTGATCTCAGGGTCATGAGTTCGAACCCCACACTGGGCATGGAGCTTACTTTAAATAAATAAATAAAACATTTTTGAAAAGTATACTCCCTTTTTAATTGTTATATACATGGCTTTCTTGGTTACGTCAGTCCTACTTGATTATCAACATGATTTGGGGGATTAGGCAGCAAAATGGGAATAGCATAATCCTATAGAAAAATAGTCCTAACATTGACCCCAAGGCAAATCCTAATCAAACATAGCTTAGAAGGGACCAGGAAAAAAAAGACAAATTACGTACAGAGGAACAAAGATAAAAATGATAACAGATTGCTCATTGGAAAGAGTGCAAGTGAGAAGACAGCAGACTATTATCTTTAAAGTACTGAATGAAAAAAAGTATGCATCAATCTAGAATTCTATACTCAGTGAAAACATTTTTCAAAAAAGAAGGTGAAATAAAGCTTTTCTCAGAAATACAAAAGTTAAAAGAATTCATCACCAGAAGACCTCCATTATAGGAACCGTTAAAGTCCTTTAGGCAGGAGAAAAATGATACCAGATGGAAATCTGAATGTACACAAAGAAATAAAAAGCACTGGAAATGGTACTACATAAATAAATGTATCAGATTATTTCTTTTCTTTTTAAAAAAAAATTTTAATGTTTTATTTATTTCTGAGAGAGAGAGACAGCATGAGCAAGGGAGGGTTAGAGAGGGAGACACAGAATCTGAAACAGGCTTCAGGCTCTGAGCTAGCTGTCAGCACAGAGCCCGACGCAGGGCTCAAACGCATGAACTGTGAGATCATGACCTGAGCCGTCACACACTCAACCGACTGAGCCACCCAGGCACCCCTCAGATTATTTCTTTTAAGAATCTCTTTAAACAGTAACTGACTGTTTACAAAATAGCAAAGATGTATTTTAGAGTTCATAACATCAGTGCAGGTAAAATATGACGATAATAGCATACAGGCTGAGAAGGGAGAAGTGAAGTTTGCTACCATATGGTTTTATAGTTTACATGAAGTGGTACAACATGATCTGAAGGAAGCATGTAATATCCCAAAGAGGTATACTAAACTCTAGGCAACCACTAACATAGCAAAACAAAGATTTACATGTAATAAGTCAACAAAGTAGATAAAATGGAATAATAATAAAAACTCAGTGAAATCAAGCAGAAAAAGAGAGGGGAAAGCATTAACAAACAGATGGTACAAATAGAAAACAAATAGCTGGACAATAGACTTATACCTATATCAATACTTATACCTTATACCTATATCAATAATAACATGAAATATAAATGTTCTAAATATCCCAGTTAAAAGGGAGTACTCACCAGATTGGATTTAAAAACAAACAAACAAAACAAAGCAAAACCAACCATATGCTGTCCACAAGGAACACACTTTAGTTATGCAAATAGGTTAAATGTAAAAAAAATGTGGAAAATGCCAAAAGGTATACTGTATTAACACTAGTCAAAAGTAAATTGAAGATCACGCACACATACACACACATGTGCATATGTGTTTTCTGACCACAATGGAATTAAATTAGAAATCAGTAAGAAAAAGATATCTGAAGAATACACAAATATTTGGAAAGTAAATCACGTAATTCTGGAAAAAAAAACCCACCTTGGATCAAAGAAGAAATCAAAAGAGGGATTGGAAAGTGTTTTGAACTGAATGAATACAAAAGTACTACACATCATGCGTTGGTGGTATAGTGGTGAGCATAGCTGCCTTCCAAGAGTACTACATGTCATAATTTGTAGAATGCTACTAAAACAATACTTAGGGTGAAATTTGTACCACCAAGTGATTATTTGAAGAGAATTTCATCAATTTACAAAAGAGCATCTATGAAAAACCTACAGCTAACATTGTACTTAATGAAAAAAGAATGAATACTTTCTCCACAGTATCAGAAACAATACACAGATATTGCTTCTCACCACATGTATTTAACACTGTATTTGAGATTCTAACCATTGCAATAAGGCAAAAAGATAAATAATGTAAGGCATCCAGATTGGAAAGGAAGAAGCGCAACTATCTTTATTCATAGTCTACGTAGACAATTCTATAGAATTTACAAAAAGCTACTGGAACTAGTAAGTGAGTCAAGCAAGAGAGCAAAATACAAGATTAATACACATAAAAATTGTATTTCTAGTTGTACATAAATCAATTGTGTTTCTGTACACCAACGATGAACTGTACACCAACAATTAGAAACTGAAGTTGAAAACTGCAATTTACAATAGCATAAAAATGCAAAATACCAAAGTTTAAGTTTGACAAAAGTTATGAAAACCTGCAGTGAAAACTAGAAAGTAGACCTACATAAATGGAAAGATGTACGTTGTTTGTGGATCAGAAGGCTCAGTGGTATTAATACAGCAATTCTCCCCAAATCGATCTATAGATTCAGCAAATATTAATCAAAATGCCAACAGACACTTTTTATAGAAATTGACAAGCTGAGGAGCGCCTGGGTGGCTCAGTTGGTTAAATGTCTAACTTGGCTGAGGTCATGATCTCGCAGTTTGTGGGTTCGAGCCCTGCATCAGGTTCTGTGCTAACAGCTCAGAACCTGGAGCCTGTTTTGGATTCTGTCTCTCTCTCTCTCTGCCCTTCCCCTGCTTATGTTCTCCCTCTCTTTCTCAAAAACGAATAAACATTTAAAAAATTTAAAAAATAAATAAAATTTATGAAATTCAAAGGACTAAGAATAGCTGAAATGGCTTTGAAAAAGAATAAATGTGGAGGACTAACATGACCTGACTTCAAGACATATCATAAAGTGATAGTAATCAAGACAGTGTGTAAAGATAAATACATCAGTAAAACAGACTAAGGAGTCTAGAAATACACCTACATACATTTGGATAACTGATTTTTGACAAAGATGTAAAGTCTTTTAGTGAAGAAGGGATAACCTTTTCAGCAAGTAGTGCTGTAATAATTAGATATTCATTGTTTTTCAGATTGGGGGCATGGGGAGCACCTGGCTGGCTCAATCAGTTAGGCATCGGAATCTTGATTTTGGCTCAAGTCATGATCTTATGGTTGATGAGTTTGAGTCCCACATCACTGTCAGTGCAGAGCCTGCTTGGGATTTTCTGTCTCTCTCTCTTTCTGTCCCTCCCCTGCTCACTTTCTTCTCTCTCTCTCTGAACTAAATAAATAAACATCACAAATAAATAACTTTTGTTCCCTACCACATGTCATATACAAAAATGGATCAGAAATTTAAGTATATGACTTAAAATTATAAAACTTCTAGAAGAAAACAGGGAGAAAGTCTTCGTGATTTTGGCTTAACCAAGATCCCCTAGATACAATGCCAAGAGCACAATCCATAAAAGAATAAGTTGGTAAATAGGACTTTGCCAAAGTTAAAAACTTCTGCTTTTTAGAAGGCACTGCTAATAAGAGAATGTAAAGACCAGCCAGAGAATGGGAGGTAATATTTACAAAGATTCTATGTGATAAAAGACTTGTATCCAGAAAACACACAAGGTACCCCTTACATTTTGTATTAAGAAACAAACAATTTGTGCTGACTTCAGCAACACCTATACTAAAATTGGAACAATACAGAGATGATGAGGATGGCCCTTGCACAAGGATGATGTGCAAATCTGTGAAGCGACCATTTTTTTCCTTAATGCCATGACCTTACAGGACAATAAAGGATTCACATTAAAAAAGAGAAACAGGGTGCACTTGGGTGACTCAGTCCCTTAAGTGTCCCACTTTTGATATCAATTAGGTCATGATTTCATAGTTGTGAAATGGAGCCAGGCATCGGGCCCCATGTTGAGCATGAAGCCTGCTTGGAACCTTCTTGAGATTCTCTTTCTCCCTCTGTCTCTGTCTCTCTCTCTCTGTCTCTCTCTCTCTCTCTCACTCACCCTCCCCCTCTCTCTTTTTCTCCCTCTCTTTCTTTATCTCTCTCAAAAATAAATAAACATTTAAAAAAATAAAATCTTTAAAAAAACAGAAAAGAAACAAATAATTCAATTTGAAAACAGAGCATAAAATTTGAACAGATTCTTCACCAAAAATTCTTTAAAAACCTAAACAGACATCTACAACATGATCCAACCATTTTCCCAAGAGAAAAGAAAGCATATATGTCCATATATATAATACAATTAATTACAATTTAAAACTCCATTTCTCAGTTGCAATAGGCACATCAAGGGGCTCAGTAGCCATATGTGGCTAGTGGCCACCATATTGGACAGCATGGATTATAGAATATTTCTTTCATCAGAGAAAGTTCTCCTGGACAGGTCTTTGCCAGATTCGGTAAAGAATTGGGGGGTTGCTCCAGTCTCATCAGTACCTTTACAAACAGCTTAGATCTTTTCCTGGCCATTTATTGAAAAGTTACTTTGTGCCAGAAATTACCCTTTAAATGAATTATCTTGGGGCACCTGGTGGCTCAGTTGGTTAAGCATCCAAGTCTTGATTTCAGCTCCAGTGATCTCATAGTTTGTGAGTTCGAGCCCCAAGTTCAGCTCCTTGCTGACAATGCAGAGCCTGCTTGAGATTTTCTGTCTCCCTCTCTCTCTGCCCCTCCTCTGCTCATGCTTTCTCTCTGTCTCTAAATATAAGTAAATAAACTTTAAAAAAATAAAATGAATGAATGAATGATTGAATGAATGAATGACTTGTCTAAGGCTCAGAGAGGTTTAAATAATTTCCCAAGGCTCACAGTTACTAAGCGGTATAGCCAAAATGTAAGTGTACATCTATCTAAACCCAAAGCCTAAACTCCTATGTTATTCTCACATATCCCATGGCTAGGCCACACCTTCTTCATTTTATACTTGTGAAAGTTTTCTTTTTAGATTCAACCATAAAGTCTCATATTTACCCCTCCTAAATCTTATCTTGTTGGATTAAACTTACTACTCCAGATTGTCAAAATATTTCAGGATCCTCGTTCCGTCATTTCATATGACCACTAAATTCCCAAGGTTCATATCTCTGGCAACTTTTATAAGCACGGTGTCCTAGACTCTAAAAATCAATAGGTCAAGGGACAGGGTAGAGGCCTGTGGCCAGCTATTAGAAATTGCTCTTCAGGCTGACATCAGTTTACCAGTATATGTATGCTCTTTGAGGTATTAGCATCGTACCCTTTCTCTGCCCTTATATCAAGATTCCAAGGATATTCCCTGCAGTTAGAGCCTAATGTCCGTTTAGTATCATCTAGAATCACATACTAATATTAATTAACTAATATGATTAGCTTGCAGATGTCGGTCAAACAATACATGATTCTAAACAAACATGGCTCCTGGGAGGATCAAGATATCAGCCCCTAGTGTTAATGTTTTGCCATTTTCCACTTAGTTCTCCTCTTCCTCCTCTCACTACGCCATCTCTGAAGTGATTATTTTAAGTATCTGTTCCCACAAAAAACCCAGACCGTCTCAAACCAGACCATCTCAAAACAGTGGCTTCAAACAACAATAATCATTTATTTGCTTGTGAATTTGCAATTTGGGTGTGGCTTGGTAAGAGCATTTTGCTTTTACTCCATGTGGCATCAGTTGGGGTGGCTTGAAGGACAGCTGGGGACTGGCACAGTGATGATCCTCTGACACAGCCCATTAAGTATAAACTCTGAGGATCTCATAATCTTGCTCATGCCTTCCTGCCACCCTCCTCCCCACCCCACTTCCAAATTCTGCCCATGTTGAACAACAGGTATTTCTCAGACTTACCATTCTCAGGCATCCCCAGGCCTCTGTCTAACATGATTTTTCTTCTCTTTCCTTGACCAACCCCTATGCAGACTCAACCCCTATGAAGACTCAGTCAAGGTGTCGCTTCCCCCAGGAAGCATCCTCTGATAACCCCTAACCCCACACACTTCGGTTTGCATTAAGTAACTCTCCATTATATTGCCACAGCATGTGTTTCCCTTCTTTAAAGCACTTCTCCCTGTGTAATGGACTGTTCTTTTCATTTCCCTGTCTCTCCCACTACACTCTTTGCTCTTAAAGAGAAGAAACTTGTCTTCCCAGTGTGTGGGATCTGGAAGATGTTCACAGTATGCTGAATCAATGAATTATGTGATGATAAAACAGATTTTGTAAATTAAAATGGTATCAAAATACCAGATTCGCAGCAGGGCCCAGCACTTGTATAAGGCCTCAGTGAAGCAGGATGTCCTGGACCTAAGATGACTTGAGTTCAAGCGTATAAAGCATTCTTGAGCAATGCCTCATGCACGGTAAGCACAATGTAAGAGTTTGCTGCCGCCGCTATGATGGCTTCTGCAGCTTTCAGAGGAAGAGGTGACCTTGTTAAAAGTTCTTTCTGCTTCTCCATTAGGCTTTTCCCTAGAATGAGACCTTGAGTGACCAGCACCTTTCCACATGCTCCTCCTCCTCTTCCTCCTCCTCCTCCTCCTCCTCCTCAGGCTCTGGGAGTTCCCTGAGGTTAGAATTCCCGAAAGAGGAATCCTCTGAAAGAGGAAGTATTCAAGGCTAACAGTCTGGGTGTGTCTTCCACTTAGTCTTGTGCCAATGCCCTGGGCTTCTCTCTCCTACTGGCTTCCATTGCAGCAGGTGGATGCAGGCATTGCCACCTGCTGGGTGTTTCTGTGCTTCTCCAGGCTTGACAGCCCTGAGGAGAGGCAGATGGGAGTCAGTGACAGATGTCCCTGGTATCTGCCACCCAGCAATCAGCACCCACCTTCTCTTTGCCCTTTGAACCTGGGGTCGTTTGGGCTGGTGTGGACCCTTTGGAATGAGAGTCAGTTACACCTGGGGAAAAGGCTTGGTCTGCACCTCAGTTTGGAGGAGGTGCCAGGTTCTTCAAGTTTCCTCAGGCCTGACTCTTGCCCTGCCTTTCTGGGGTGCCTGGGAGCTGAAAAGTCCCAGATTCTTCCTCATCCCATCCCTGCCCCACCCTCCCAGGAATTTGTGGAAACTTGAGCACGGCAGTTTTAGCCTGAAATGTGATTAATATTTGGTGTTGGGAAAGCCAGAATTCCAGGCTAAGTTTGAAAATTGGGGGGCAGGGAGAGGAATTTCCAAGATGGCCTTGAGAGAAAGAGAGAGTGCAGGGTCCTGGGTAAGAAGCTTGAGTGCAGAGGGCATCTGAGAAGGGTTGATGGGGAAACACCCCAGGATAGAAGGGCTGAAAAGGAAGGCACGCGAGAATGGCAGATGTAGGGTTTGGAAGAGCCGTGCTAGGGGCAAAGATAGATCGAGAATCCTGAGAAGGGATGCTGGAGTCTGGTGGGCCATCTGGAGGAAAGAATGGAACTTGGTGCTTCTGTCTTGTGCTTCCAGGTCAGCCTCACTTTCTCAGGAGCTCTTCCCCAGCCACACGGGGTCTCCCACCGTCCTCATCCTCACCCGGCTCCGGAATCAGACTCTGTGGGTCCAGATCCCAGCTTTTCCATGACTAGCTCTATGGCCCTTGTCCAAATATTTAAGCTCTTTTCCCCCTAAATTCTCTCAATTGGTGTAATGTGGCTGAGAATAGAATCTCCTCACAGGGCTGTAAAGAGGAAATAAAATAATACATTCAAAGTGGTTAGCACAGAGGTCAGCTCTTGATTGATAAGGGCGATGTGATGGCAATGACTGGTTAACCACCTGTTTCCTCTGCCACTGAGAGGCCTGTGGGGAGCCAAGGCTGTTTGTGTTGCTCACTACTGTGTCCTCAGAACTTAGCACAGGGCCTGGCACATCACAGGGACCCAGGGGTATTTGTTGAATGAATGTATAAGCGACTAAGGTGGGCTCAGGTTAGGGCCCTTGTGGGGTTGGGGCACAGGGTTATAGGTCACTGTGTGCACCCTCTATTTTTCTCTCGGTGATCCCAAGTTTTAAAAAAAAGGCATCGAGGTTATTCCTGGATAGAAGGCCTGTGAGCAACCACTTTTCTTTCCTTCTTTTTCTCTGTAGTCCCCACAATTTTTCCCTAGCAGAGCAAGGAGTATTTTTCTAATGGTTAAAAAAGAGAAAATGCTCATAGAGCTTTGTGACCAGTAGAGCAGAATTTCTTCCCCCTCCTCTCTCGTCCCCTCTTTCTCCACCCTCACCGCTCCACAGTGGTAGGGATGTGTGTTTTTTAAAACCTCATGTTAAGGGGCACCTGGGTGGCCCAATCAGTTAAGCATCTGACTTCAGCTCAGGTCAGAATCTCGTGGTTCATGAGCTCAAGTCCCACGTCGGGCTCTGTGCTGACAGTTCAGAGCCTGGAGCCTGCTTCAGATTCTGTGTATCTCTCTCTGCCCCTCCCCTGCTCACAATCTCTCTCTCTCAGAAAATGAATAAACATTAAAAGAAATTTTAAAAAAAATAAAAACTCATGTTAATAAAATCCTAGAAGCTGCACCGAGAGAGAGAGAGAGAGAGAGAGAGAGAATGCTGTTAAACAAACCTAACACTGAGCAAGATATGGAAGAGACAAGGCGGAGACATGGCTGAAGGAAACACAGGTGTAGGTAATTCGGGGAAAGGCTCCAGTTTCTTCTCTCCTGCCCATCACCATCTCAGCACCCCAGTGCCCCTTGAAGGTCTCACTGGCTGCTTCCTAACAAGGGAATTCTCAAAGTACAAAGCCTTGGGGGTGAGACTCCTGCTTTTCTTAAGAAGGATCTGACTGAAGCACATTTGAACTGTAAAAGGATCCTGGGTGACTCAGTTGGTTAAAAGTGCAACTCTTGATCTCGGCTCAGGTCATGGTCTCATGGGTCATGAGTTCAAGCCTGACGGACTTTGCACTGACATCATGGAGCTTACTTGGGATTCTCTCTCTCTCTCTCTCTCTCTTTCTCTCCCTCCCCTACTCATGCTCTCTCTCTCTCTCAAAATAAATAAATAAACTTAAAAAAAATAAAAGAATCTCCACATGTTTAGAGGGAAAGAATAATTTCAGCCCTAAGTCTTGTGTTGCCCAGCAACAATAATGAACATGTGTGGTGAGGGGTGAAATGTCTCCTGGTGCCCACTGGGTCACTGCCACTTGGTAACCATGGAGTCATAGCCTCCGGAGACCCAGAACTTAGGTTGGGGGAAGCACAAGCAGCTGCCTGTGGGGGAGGGAAGGAGAATGGTCTGGAAGGAAGGTGCCTGGACTAAGAGTTGAGGTCTACCTGGCTGCATGACCCTGTAATCAACTGAGCCTCAGTTTCCCATCTGGGTAAGACAATAGGAACATCTTCCCTACTTATGAGGAATTTGGAATATCAAGCAATACCATATGTGACAATGCTTTGGAGTGTGTGAAACGGTGACAGACTCCCGTTTGTGAAGGAAAAGAGTGTTGGTGGAGAAGCAGAAAGCACAGGCTCCCCTCAGGGAGTTACACTCCTGTTGCTTGCGTTTTCAAATTAGAAAATATTTATTGAATTCCCTCCTTTAGCTAGAAATAGGCCTATATATTATATAGTTTCATCCTCATTTGCCCCATGTTCTAGATGAGAACACTGAGGCTAATGGAAGCTAGCCTTATGGGACTTGCCTACGGTTGCACAGCTAGCAAGAGGCAGAGCCAGATCTCAAATCTGGCTTGTTTTTCTCAGTCTGACTGGCAGTGGCCAGCTTGTGTTGGTTTGCCCAGGACTTTTCCATCTTTTGGACTGAAAAGTCTGTGTCCCAGGAAATGCCTCAGTCCTAGGCAGCCTGGGGTGGCTGGTCAGCCCAAGTCCGGGGCCTATTCCATAATTCAGCATGATTTGACTTTGCTAGTTCTCAGTGGGGATTGTAGACCCATGAGAGCCAGAAATTTCTCACCTGCTTCTTCTTAAGGGAGAAATAGTTCAAGCACCCCACCCTGGGAAGAGCCTTCTTTAGGGAGGACTAACATGAATAAACTTAACCAAGAGGCCAAGTGGTGGCTCCCTCCCAGTATCGGATTTGTGTCTCTGCTTCTGTGACTTCCATCATGGAGCGTGCTGTGGCCTGCTCTTAGATAAATAGGTAGAGAGAAAAGGCAATTCTTCCTTTCCAGATGAATGCCCCTCCCTGTGCATCTTATCATCCCTTACACATGTGTGCAGCACATGATTTGTAACAGAGGGCAGGGGTGATCAACTACATTTCTCCCAATGAGGAAAGTGAGGCACTGAGAGGTTCACTTGTCCAAAGTTATATAGCCAGCCACTGTCAAAATTAGACCCAAGGCAAGTCTTTTAAACGTCTAAAATTTAGAGCTTATGGACTCCTGAATATTCATAGGCGGACATCAGAAAGTTTGTATCTTCTGCACATTTGGGGGGTTCATTCCGTATATTTCATGAATTTCTCAAAGGAACAAAGCAGACATCTTGGATCTGTAGTCTGGCATGATTAACTTTCTATGTTTAAACACTGATGGTGCTACAAGCTTTAGGGATGGCATGTTACTCTGAACACTTACAATGTGCTTAAATGTTATTGTGCTTCAAGTGCATTAGACAAAACAATTAATTTTACTTGTATACAACTGGCTAAATGGAATTTTTTCCCTTCCTGTTTGATAATTCCTTAATATCTATAAAATATCATGTTCACAATTTTTTTCTTCTGGTACCACATTTTGTTTAATCTCTAAGATAGGTGCACACACCAAAAGAGAAAGACCTATACAATTCCACTCTTCCATAGCCGAGGTGGCTTGCCTCTACTTCTTCCCAGGGGCTGATTGTCATGGACACTGGGAGAGAAGCATGTAAACCCTGATTTTTCTATGATTAGGCTTTACCTAAGGGGCACCAAAGAAAAGTGTTTCTATGGTACAAATTCAGGAGCCCTTTCCTACCAGGCAACCAACTTGGGCAAGCTCTTCATGTTAAATTCACCCAAACTTACAGCTGGCCGTGGGGAAACACCAAAAAGCTCTGCAACTGTATATACGCTTTTGGAAGTTCCCATTATCTGCCATTCACTTCCTCACTCATTCAGTAGACATTTATGGACTACCTACTATGTGTTACATTTTGGAGGCAAAATAACGAACAAGACAGACAAGATCTCTGCCATTATGGAGTTTATACCCAAGTAAGAACTTGATCTTATGCTCTCCAAACGAAAAGTCGATTTACCAAAGGAGCCATCTAGTTGCTAGCTGGAATGCAGTCCTCTGAGGAGGAAACCGTGCTGAAAGGAGACCAAGCAGAAAAGAATGAAGTGAGGGGGGGCAAGAGGATTTCTGGAAAAATTGCAACATGCTCTAAATTTGAGCCTTAAACTAAAAACCCTAGCTCACTTCTAACAGATACCGACAGCTGGCTCCCACTCAGCATGCCAAATGGAAAGAATCCATACCTGGAATATGGTGGAGGTTTAACCCACCCAGTGGAGATAATCCTCTAGGATTAGTAAATTTAGGCAAAACCTCTGGCTTTCTGGATAGACAGGATCCTAAGGGTTGGGATAATACCACAGCAGTGTGCTGCTGGTTGGAGTCTTCGTGCCTGCCTGCTCTCCCACCTCGAGTATTTCAGATCCATCAGCCCTTGCTTCGTCACCCGTTAACTATAACTATGCAGTAAGCCAACAGCCTCTAGCCCAACCTTCTCTTCCCGTCAGGTCTCTTGAGAAGAAGCTTTCCCCAGGAAATCCTTGGCTCCCAGTGCCCATAGGAACAGCTGTCTTCAACTGACTTGGTTCATTTTACCAATGAGGGAAAAACCACATCCGATTTCTACAGAATCAGTTTTTGTTGACATGCCTGGATTTGTTGGTTGGGAAGGGTGCTCTCAAGCTGTATTGTATACCATTTGCTGCTCTGCTTTTCTTTGCTTGGAGAAAAGAGGTGTCTTTCTTTCTTTCTTTTTTTTTTTTTTTCTTCGTAGGAAGGTTTCTATATTTGTAGGAAGAAGCCAGAAGAAGTGACAAGTGATAAAGTTCATGAGAAGGAAAAGAGGACTGGACTGAGAGTTCAGAGATATGGGTCCCCAATTCACCACTTTTCAGTGTGTGGCTTTAGACAAGACACTTCTTCCTTCTCTGAGCCTCAAATGTTTTCTCATCTGCAAATAAGAAGACTGGACCAGATGCTTCTTCGTGGCTGGTAGAATGTAGTGGTTAAGAGTGGGGGTGCTGGACTTTCAACAATAACCAAAACATGGAAAGAGCCTAAGTGTCCATCAACAGACGAATGGATCAAGAAGATGTGGTTTATCTATATGATGGAATACTACATGGCAATGAGAAAAAATTAAATCTGGCCATGTGTAGCAACATGGATGGACCTTGAGGGTGTTATGCTGAGCGAAATAAGTCAGGCAGAGAAAGACAAATACCATATGATTGCACATATAGGAGGATTAGAAGGAGCTTAACAGAAGACCAAGGGGGAGAAGAAAGGGGGAAATAGTGGGGGAGAGGGAGAGAGGCAAACCATGAGAGACTCTTGAATGCTGAGAACAAACTGAGGACTCATTGGTGTGGGAGGGAGGGGGGAGATGGGCATGGAGGAGGGCACTTGTGGGGATGAGCACTGGGTGTTATATGGAAACCAACTTGACAATAAACTATTTTAAAAAAAAGATAACAATAAAATTTTTTCCAAAAAAAAAAAAAAAGAGTGGGGGTGCTGGAGCCAGGCTGCCTCGATGGCATTCATCTCCATCACCTGCTCCCCAGCTGCCCTTAGGTGAAGCACTTGACAGGTGTCACTCTTCACAGCTAAAATAGACACAAATGTAGCATGTACCTTGAGGAACAGGTAGAAACATCAAAAGCGATCATGCATATAGGTGCTTAATACTGTGCCTGGGCTGATAAATGTGCTTAATAGTCGTTAGCTACTTCTGTTAATCTAACCCCATTCAGTCTGTGAATTCTGAGTTGGTGACCATGAGAAATGTAAGGTAATGGAATGAAAAACATGTCCGATATTTGAACCTGATACTATTCTTCTGGTTCTCCCTGGAACAAATTGAGACACAGTGCTAGAGAGCAGGACTTTGCCTTCTCCCAATGGCTCCCACCTCCTTGGGTAGACTTTCATGGCATGTTGCCTCAAAAGAAGTGCAATTGTGATATGTTTATACTGGTGGGATGGGGGAGGAAAGTAAGCATGTTAGTATGGGCATTGTACAAGAACTACATTTTATCTTCTATTATAATTGGCTGATAGATCATTTCTAAAATGAAGAATATAAACTAGCGATAAATACTTGTCCTTTAGAATTATGGAGCTAGGTAGCAGAAGAGGAAGCTGAATGTTAATGGGTGTTGCCTACAGGGCATAGGAATAGAGGGTAGAGAGGGCAGGGGTGACTACAGTTTTCATCATATATATGCCTTCTAAAATTACATGCATGGTAATCTTTGATAAAAAATTAAAATTAGGGGTGTCTGGGTGGCTCAGTCGGTTAAGTGTTTGACTCCGGCTCGGGTCATGATTTCACGGTTCGTGGGTTCGAGCCCCATGTCAGGATCTGTGCTGATGGCTCAGAGCCTGGAGCCTGCTTCAGATTCTGTGTCTCCCTCTTTCTCTGCCCCTCCCCTGCTCACACTCTCTCTCTCTCTCTCTGTGTCTCAAAAATAAACATTAAAAAAAATTAAAATTAAAATACAAATAAATGCAATGTATTCTCTTGGAGTCTGTGGTCAGTGGGGATTTACTGCATAGCTAAGGAAGTTTAAGCTTCGGGTCCTTCACTTGCATGGGCTCCCTCCATGTCTCTGGGGAGTCTTAGCCATGTGTTTCCATGTCATATGTTCGTATAAAATTCAAGAGAGGAAGGTATGTTAGCTGTAATCAGTTAAGATCAGTGACCTTTTTCAGTCCAACTTCCCCTCCTGACAGGTGACATTAGAGAATACACAGTATGTGGGAGATCAGGCTAAGGAGCAGTTGACTTGGGGATGCATTTGCCTTTTAGCGAGTTATATTTCCATGGCTTCTAATCACATCTGTGTGTGGTTAAGATTTTTCTGGCCATCCTGGTGTGAGAATCACATCCAGAATGGTCCTTCCACCCACGGTGCTGATTCCTGTTACTGGAAGTGTGCGAGGAGTAGAAGAGAAACAAGATTTGAGATGTATGGAGATAGAAGGAAGTGTGTTGAAAACTCAGTCATCAGTCATTTAAAACAGCACACCAAAGATTTGGTTTTCATTAAAGTCAAGTCAACATAGAAATACTTATTCAATAACATAATATATATGATTAGAAATGAATCACATAGTGTCTTATCTTCTGACAGGAACCCTGTAAAACAGAAATTACTTGGAATTATCAGACCGGTCACATATGTCATGCATTTCACCTATCAACAACAAAAACCCAATTCTGGACAACCATATCAGAGGAAATACAGACTTATCTTTTTATTCTCTTCATAGAAAATAACACTTAAAAAATCATTGTCGGGGTGCCTGGATGGTTCAGTTGGTTGAGGGTTAGACTTTGGCTCAGGTCATGATCTCACAGTTCATGAGTTCAAGCCCTGCATTGGGCTCGCTGCTATCAGTGCAGAGCCGTCTTCAGATTCTCTGTCCTCTTCTCCCTCTTTCCCTTCCCTGCTTGCTCTCTCTACTTCAAACATAAATAAAAACATGAAAAAAATTATTGTCAAAGAAGAAGCAAACAAAGAGATGTTACATAGCAAATTTATAAAAGGGTTCAGTCATCTTCCTGGATTTCATGGTATGTGGTATTTGTCAGCTTTTAAAATTTATGATTTGTTATTTCTTTTATCATTCTTTAAAAATTTTTTAATGTTTATTTATTTTTGAGAGAGAGACAGACAGACAGACCACAAGTGATGGAGGGCAGAGAAACAGGAGACACAGAAACCAAAGGAGGCTCCAGGCTCTGAGCTGTCAGCACGGAGCCCAATGACCTGAGCCAAAGTTGGATGCTCAACCGGCTGAAACACCCAGGTGCCCCTCTTTTATCATTCTAAATAAAGATTCACTTTGTCTCAATGTTTTACTTTTATTTTAAAATTTCTTTTCTTCAGAAGTACTCTCCCTCCCTGATTGTATGATCTACAGGCCTCATACAAACTGGGTCTGGCCCTGGCTGGGGTTGACCATCTATCTATTGAGGGTTCAGTGTACAGTTGCCAGATTTGGCAAATGAAAATACAAACTGAGGCTGGTGGGGGTGGAGGGGAGGGGGGTGATGGGCATGAAGGAGAGCATTTGTGGGGATGAGCACTGGGTGTTATATGGAAACCAACTTGACAATAAACTATTAAAAAAAAAGAAAATACAGTAAAATACAGTTAACTATCAGTTTCAGATGGAAAAGCACCAAAATGCGTTTATCTGAAATTCAAAGTTAACTTGGCATCTGGTATCCATCCAGTGGGAATATGAAAGAAAGAGGAGTCAACTCAACCAGGGTAGGGGTAGGCAGGGTGAAGGAGAGAAGGGGGCAGAGGGAAAGGAAGAGGGGAGAGACTTCACACAGGATGTCACCCCAGAGTTAAGTCTTGAAAGCTGGATAGCATTTGCAAAGCAGAAAAGCAAGAGGAGTGCTTCCTAGGTGAAAAGAAGCAGTGAGCTGTCCGGGGCTCTCAAGATTGGAAAAGTGGACAAGGTCTGGATTGTGATGGTTCTAAAGTTCTATGGAGAGAGGCTTACCCTTTATCCTGGTAGCCCCCGGGAGGCATGATGGGAGTTGTAGTCTGAGCAGCACCAAGACTGCGTTTGCATTTTAGAAAATCTGGCTGCCTAGGAGAGGATGGGTTGCTGGGAATGAGACCAGGTCAGACCAGGTCAGTGACCTAGGAAAGGATGGGGAGGCAATGCTCGGACGCTTTCCACTACCCATCCTTGGCTTCTCTTCCCCAGTCTCTATAGGGGTTGTTTCATGCCATTTGACCCATAGAATCCATTGGCATAAGGTGCCAAACAGCACCTGAGGCTCTAGATCAGACTTGACTGAGAGCCCTGTGGGTGAAAAAGAAGAAGGCATGGCCAGATGTTTGTAACATAGGTAACCAAGTTGTCCTTCCTTCCCCCACGAGGCAGGATCAGCCAGTTCAAATTTCCTTAGGTCATGGACTTCCTGGGAGGAGGCAAGTCAGGACAGCTTAGCTTGGGAGAGTTACATCACCTCCCCTGCTAAACAGGCTTGAGGTTCCCCATAGCTTTGTGTTCCGTTCCACTCCACTTGATCCTAAAATGAGAGGGCAGTATGCGGTTAGAAACGGCAATAAGCTAGAAGTCAAGAGATGGAGGTTTGAGAACAGGGTGCCACTTCTTCAGCATGTGGCTGGCTCATGCCTGCATCTGTTCATTGTTATAATGGGAATGCTGAAATGGATGCTCTCTGCTATTGTTTCTGACTCTCCTTTCTAAATCCCAAATGAAGGAGAAACTTTTTAGGTTTAAAGTCCCCATGAACTGAAATATGTATCCTTTTATGCTTTATTTTAAAAGCTATATACAAATTCCAAATGTATCCTTACAATCCAAATGTATTTATCTACACATGTAAACATTGATATTCTTTCTGTTTTTAAGTTCTTATTTACTTCCTAGATGGCATATCTATTCGTCAATATCAACATTTTTTTCTTTGGCAGATCATTTCTCTATCATTCTTTCTAGTGTTGTACAGTCCTCACAATGATATGTACAAAATTATTCATACAGACCTAATCGATTTTGTCCAGATCACTCAGTAGGGCCACACTACTCAACACCATGGAGCTTCATTCCCATAAAAGGCAATGGGCATGGTGCCTTCTGGAGTTGTGCAATGCCTAGCTCATTTTTTGTCTGAGCTCTAGGACTTAGCATTTAGAGGAGTGGGCTGGCTGCACTCTTTTATGGAGAGTAAACTGCTGTTGCACTACCACGGATGGTTCATGAAGTCGGAGTGCATGGGAAGGGGGATTGGAAGGCATAAGAGAGCTGTGTCCAGCATATGTCAAACTCAGAACATTCTCCATTCTGGCTCAAAAGTCTTCTTTCACATGCTTTCTGCTTCCCCATGTACCAAACAGAAAATGGAGCTCTGGTATTCCAATGGTGAATCAACCGATTCTAGAAGACCCAATTCTAACCCTAGACATAGCTCTAAATTTACCAATCAAACCCATGATTTGACTGCTGTCCTGGAAGGGATACTATTCCATCTCAATCTATATCCTTACTTTATATATTAACTGTTAGGCAGAAAGGCTTAGATTGGAGGAAAATCATTTCTCACTGTCCCTCCTCATTCCCAATTTAGGGGTTCAAAAAGGGACTGTAAAATTAAAAAAACAAAGTTATCATTTTTTAATCTCCTATTATGTACCAGGCCTTTTGTTGAGGGCTTATATTTAATCATTTAATCTACACACCCTGCCCACATGGTGACTATTCAGTAGGCACAATTAGCACCATCTTGCCTTCGGTCTGACACCCACAAGGAGGCTGAGGCAGGCAGCCTAAGCCAGGCGGCCCTGCAGAGAGATATCCTAGCAGCTAGGATACACTGTGTGCTGGAGGGGAGCTATAAACACATAACATAGTTTTCCTTTCATAGTTTCCTGATAGGACATCTCTGCCCTGAAATGAAGGCTGGCTCAGGACATACAGTCTGAGCACAAGGGGATGAAGACAGGGTAGGAGCCAGCACGGACAGTTTTGCAATCAGAAGGTGGAGTCACCATCTGTGAGCTATGAGCCAGGCAGCTCAGGCCGTGCTGGGAAAACAGCACCCACTTTCCTGTTCCCTCCTTCTGTGGGGAAGCAGGGATGGGTGGGGGGCAGAAGCTCAAAAGAGCTTCATTCTCCCTGTCAGAAGGAACAGAGAGACACCTATTAACTCCTAACGAAGATGTCTTGTCCTTTCCCAGGTACCTGGCACACAGCATCAGAACAAATAATATTTATTGAGTACTTACTATGGATCAAGTCCATTAGCTCATTCAAATCCTCATAGTTTGTGTTACCTATTTTACTGAGCTTCAGAAAAGTCTTAACTGGCTTGTCTCATGCCCAACAGAGAAGAGGGAAAGTCAGGATTAAATCTAGAGCCACACCGTGGCCACAACGATCCACTGCTTCTTACAACATATATTATTTCATTAAGTCCAAGATGCTGGACAACACAGTTTTTAGCCCCTGGAGCTCCTTTCCCTTGCACTTAACCCCATAAAAAGTCCCCGGGCTTCCCTGCCCCTCTTTCTTCTCTGCCAATGACTTTCTTTTCTGCCAGTGATCTGCCCATCACTCCCCAGTCTGCTACCCGAAAGGTCTGCTCCAGCCCATTGTCCAAGGGGCCCAGTGGACAATTGCACCCCATCCTAGAACTGCCTCATTCGGTAGAAACAAGTTCTACTTAGTCTGTGATTTCATGTTTGGGGAGGGAGCTTTTTATATCCTATCTTTCCCTCACCATCACCTCAAACCCTGGTCCTTGGAGAAGTCATGGTATAGGGTTTGTATACACAAAGTGATTTCGACGGAGGGTCTTCTCTTCCAAGAGCTCTAAGCTCAGTTCTTGACTCTGCCACTGGCTGCTCAGCCCCTCTACTTCCTAGTCTCATTTTCTTTCCCTGCATGAATCAAGATGAAGTGGCTTTCCAAGGGAAATGATAAAGAGGAAAGAGACGATGTCCAAATACATGGTTGCATAAAAGAATGCATGGAGAGCATGTAGTTAGTGCCTGGTACAAAGAGGTGCTCCACAGCTGTATGAAGCACCTGGCAGATGGAGTGTGCTGGGGCACCTGCAGAATCTCCTGGGACTGGCTGCTGTCAGGGTGTGGCCATCAGGAGAGAACTTTCCTGAGTTTGCCCACAGGGCACAGTTGGTGGCATGCCACAGCAATCGGGAAAGTGACCTCACTTGGATTTTTCTGAATGGACACAGAATTGCAAGAAATTCTCATTTGCATGGAGATGGGGAGTTCATTCTTCCTAGAAGCTGCATGTCAAGACCCAGAAGAAAGAGGCATTTCTTAATAATGATTAATCAGCTATATCTCAAAGAAGCAAGAAAACAATTAAGGAAATGAGATGCTAAGGAAACAAGGAAAAAAAACAATTCCCCAAAGGTGGACCCACCCAGTAAACCTTGACAGCATTTCCTCTTATCCACCTGCATAAAAGTGACCGTCCCTTCCCAACCGGCAAGGAGCGCCGAGGGAGAAGACACAGGAGCAGCCTGGGAGCACCTAGTGAGAGGTAAGGCTCACACGGGGCTTCGCTGGAGGGTTTGAGCCATGCGGCCCTAGCCCTCATCTCTCACTGCTGCAGAGATGTGACCTGTTGTCATTGTGTATGGCCTGTGATGTCCTAGGCCTTGGAACTTTGTAGGATGCGGAGGGGTACTCCATAGAGAGGATGAACCTTCTAGTACGTTGTTCTCAATAAGAAAAGATGGAGCATGGGGAAGAAGGAAGGAAAGGGGGAGGGAAACTAATATTTACTTTTTGTTCCAGGAGCTTGTGCTGGGCACTTGATATCTATCTTTTTTTAAGGCTTTGCAGTATTAAATGGCTCTTTAAATGTAAGGAGAATCGCTGTTCAGCGGGAGCCGATCAGAAAGGTGGTCCTGTCTGTCTGGTGAGAAGGGATCTGCTGGGATGCTCAGCTGAGCCCCCGGCCGAATGGTACTGTAAGTGGGATGGGGTGGTGGTGAGGGCAGCCGGCTCAAGGCCAGCCTGCTTGTCTTCCAGTCCTGGCTCTGCCACCTGCTGGCCGCCCACCTTGGGCAGGTTTCTTCAGTTCTCTGTCTCAGTTTCCTCTTGAATAGAATTGGGGCAGAAAACAACCCACCTCACAGGGTGGTTGTGAGCATTAGATTATTATGGAAAATGCTTGGCACAATGCCCAACACACATGGCCTGTACGATAAACAGTAGATGTTACTATTATCTGAGTCGGCCGAGATGTCTCCGATTGCCTAACCTAGCTAAGGGGAGCATCTTTCTCCCCTTCACAATGGGGTTCAGGCATGGGATGATCGGAAAATGTTCCCCTGCTTCTGAGAGGTGTCTTGTCAGGAGAAAAACTGTGTTCTCTTCCTACTCACGTGACTTTCCAGAAGCATCCTAGTTGCCTTGAGAGGCATTAGAGCTGTGGGGGACTCTACAGTCTTCTATTTTCCTGTTTTGCCAGAAAGAGATTGGAAAAAGAGGAATTAGGGCCTTTAGTATGATGCCTGCCACTGGCTGAGGCCTCATTCTATACCTGTGCGCTCACCGGGAATGACTGACATAGAGTTAAGAAGACATGAGGCAAAATGATTTTCTAAACAGGATTTGCTGTGTCTTTCTAGAGCCTGAGAATCCCAAGGAAGACTGGGGAGGGGTGGTGGGGAGCGGGGGCTGCCGAGGTTCACACTCACACACACGTGCTTTAAAGCGGTCACAACAGGAGCCAGGGTGAGGAGTTGGGTGGGGGGTTCCTCAGCCCCCCCAGCTGGCTTCCTATCTCCTATGCTGCCACACGCCACATTCACACTGGCACACACGTGGCTCCAAGAAAAAGTGCTGAGCAGGCACCACTGAGGACACTGGGCAGAGCTCTGGTCTAGTCACACGCAAGTCCTAAGACTTCTCTTTAAGGCTAAGTCCTGGGCTAGTGCTGGGGAAAGACCATGAAAGAGAATCAACGAGCTGTGCAATTACATCGTGTGCCCTTTTCTCAATGTGTCTGGGTGACACCGTGAAAGCGGTTTAATGGACAAGGCAGAGAGCAGGATGGAGGCAGGGAGGGTGATGGAATGAGCAAAGATGGTAAGTCCGAGTCTGGCCCTGCCTAGGACTAGCTTAGTTGCAAACATGTCCCTCACAGCCCCGGTTCAGTGGGCTCAGTGGGCAAGTCCCCAACTTGCCCTCCTCTCTTGCTTCACAGTGCCTAATGAGTTATTTTCCAGAAGAAGGTGACATCTTCATAGATGACTTCAAACAAATGATTTTAAGCAGATACACATCGAGGATTTATAACAAAAGGGTGTCGCCTATTTCAGGAGCAAACATTAAAAAAACCAAATGTGCTTTTAGGGTTTTTCAGATCTGTTGCCTAATTCCTAGGGCATATTACCAACACTGTTTTTCCTATTTAATTTATTACAAACAATGCTTTTCAACACTGTTGACAAAGTGAGCATGTTGAGTCATAATGGAGTGATACCATACGAATATACTCTCTGGGGCTTGAAAGAGTACTGTAGAGTGCATTCTGGGGTGAAGGTGGGGGCTCAGTCAATTGATTAAAGAAAACCAGAGGAGAAGACACATGACCATGAACACCACAAGGCTGAGGTAGTGAGTCTTGTTTCCTTGGTTGCTGTGGACTGCCTCGTGAGGTCCAAAGGGCAGAACCGTCAGGGGTCTCTATTGCTTTCTGCTCTCAGATCGGCAGCTGACTTCCATCCCTTCCTGCAGGATATGAAGGCACAGCGTGTTTCCCTCCAGCTCATGGCTGCTATACTCTTCTTGTGCTCAGTGCATGCCCGAGGTCTTAGGAGATGTCTGGTTTCCATCGACATACGCCATATAGAAGAGAGTTTCCAAGAAATCAAAAAAACCATCGTGAGTAGAGGTTCAGGGTGAAGGTGTGGGCAAGGAGTGTGTCTCCGCATACATCTTCACTTGAAGAACAAGTTCCTTTTCATTATTTTTTGTGTCTCAGGGGGACATGGAATGTTTATTGCTTGTGTCTGCTCTTATGTTTCTTTCCATAGCAAGCTAAAGACACCTTCCAAAATGTCACCATCCTGGCCACGTCGGAGACCCTGCATGGCATTAAGGTATTGGCCCAAATCTGCTTTTTCTTGCATTGTTATTTTTATGGAAAAGTAGCTCCAGGCTGAGAAAGAAATCCCCACCCTGTCTTCCCTTTTCTAATCTCCAGCGTACTCCAAATATTCCGGTTTCTTATTTGCCAGCTGATGCATTAGGGCGCACTTGTGTCTTAGGGACTTGGAAGCCCCTTAGGAAGGATCAAAAAAGCACCACTTAACTAGGGAGAGATTGGGGGTAACACACACTCGATTCGGACAGGCTGTCTGTGGCTCGGGGTGATTCTGGAAGGTTTCATGGGGGAGCTGAGGAAATGAGCAGTGGCTTAAAAGCTGAGTTGGCTGTGGGTCAGTGGATAAGGGAGGAAGGAGTCGAGATCAAGGAGACTATGTGTGAGATAATGAATGTGTGTCAGGGAACAGTGAGGCAGCCAGGCTTGTGGTCTGAGGGACATGCAGGTGAATGAGGTGAGCGGGAGAGGATGAGGTGGAGAAATATACACTGGAGTCATTTTACCAAGAACCTTAAGTCAGGCTGAGCATCGACCTTATAATAATACAGACAATGGGGAGTCACTATAGGTTTCTGGATTGAAGACTGTATGACCACAGACCTTTCACAAAGACAGTCTGGTGATGTTCTTTATAGTGGAGAATGTGAAGCAGGGAGGCCAGTAAGGAGATCAGTCCAATGGTCCAGATGAGAGATATTGAGGGTGTGTTGTAAAACAGTTGACTTATGGGGCACCTAGGTGGCTCAGTTGGTTAAGCGTCTGACTTCAGCTCAGGTCAGATCTCACGGTTTGTGGGTTCGAGCCCCACATTGGGCTCTGTGCTGACAGCTCAGAGCCTGGAGCCTGTTTCGGAATCTGTGTCTCCCTCTCTCTCTGCCCCTCCCCTACTCATGCTCTGTCTCTCTCTGTCTCAAAAATAACTAAACTATAAAAATTTAAAAAAAAAAAAAACAGTTGACTTATGAGGTGAGAATTCACTTTACAGAAGGAGCCATTGGGAAGAGCTTTGAAGATGAGCTCTTCCAGGGACACCTGGGTGGCTCAGTTGGTTAAGCGTCCAGCTCTTGGTTTTGGCTCAGGTCATGATCTTGTGGGATCGAGCCCCACCCATGTCCTGCACTGATAGTGCAGAACCTGCTTGGGATTCTCTCTCTCTTCCTTTCTCTCTGCGCCTCCTCTGTTCATGCTCTCTCTACAAAATAAATAAATAAACATTTTTTAAAAATGAGCTCCTCCAGTCCTTGTAAGCATTCTAGAAACATCCAGTTTTTTCAGGTATTTATCTCCCAGAGTAGGAGGGACAGCTGCACTGATTACTCTTTTTATTTTTTCCTTATCTCTGACAGTATTGGACCTGATTTATTTCCTTATCTCTAGGCAGTATTGGGCCTGATTTATTTGTAGTAAACAGATGTAGCCACTTACTAAATACTGTTCGAGCCAACTGTATAAGAGACTCCCTGGATATCTCAGCTGGAAGGGACCCAAAAGGCCACCTATTCCAAAATAACATTTTCAAATGAGCAAATTGATAGATAGCTTGGGCAAGAAAAGGACTAGTCAGTGGTTGAGCCAGTGGCTAAACTCCGAGCTCCCTCTGTCTCCAGATTCTCTCTCTTCTCCAGAACTAGAAATCGCTGATGGGGTCTAAGGAAAGGGGTCAATGGAGATGCAGTTCTATATCATCACGTTTTCTCCCTCTCTCCCTGGTAAAACAAAGGCGTGCAACGTTTTGCCTCTTTGGTTAAGGGAGCTAGCAGGAGAGAAGGAGAAGTGTTTTTGCATTTGCGAGTAGACTTTGTCATCTAGGAAAAGCTGTTGTGGGGCCAAGGAAGCTTTGCCGCTTTAATGTTAATGAAGATGGATGCAGTTCCCCTCTGCACACTTCTCCCTTCTCAGACTGAGCTAAAAATCTTCGGCGGAGCAACTCACCAACTCTCCTCTTCGGGGGCAATGTAAATTGCTAGAAGAAAATCCCGCCTGGCCAGCAGCCTGAGCTGTGTCCTGGGAATTCAACACCATCTCCCCAACCCCACCCCCTTAGGGAGATGCGCACTCTGCTGGCTGTGGACCTGCCCAGATGTATATGCATTTGTGCAGCTGTCCGTGTCCATTCTTGCACATCTTAGCTCCATTTGGATGATCCCTGCAGTTTAAAAAGGACAGATTGGAGTGGTGGGGGAAGCAGAGCAGGATAAACACAATGTCGTTACAATGGAAGGAATATGTGCCCAGCAGACACTTGGTGCGCAGTAGCTATTGGTATTTATATATTTGTATTTGTATATGTGTTGATGGATGGGAGATGGACCCAAGGAGCAAGCTGAAGCACATCATAAGGAAGTGCTTTTCCAGAAAGCTGTGCAGGCAGGGATCCTTTCAAAAGGCAGATGCCTAATTCCTGGATGGACTTTAAGCTGAAGTTAGTGATGGCATGTTAGGGATGTTGCAGAGAGAATTCTAGTCTGTGACTGGGCTCCATCACTTGTTACTGTACTTCCTGGCCATTAGAAAGAGGAGGTGAAACGCAATCTCTCCTCAGTGCCTTCATCAAAAGCAGCTTTGATGTGGTAAAAAGAGTTGGACACTCTGAGACCAAAAGGAATTTGAAAAATTTACTTTTAGCTATTTCAATCCTTGATGCCCCCACCCAAAAAAGACTGCTTTGGTTCTAAGACAGTCAGAGAGAGGGCTTCTGGAGCTTTCTCTAACTTGTGTCTGTAGCCCTTAGATGTATGCTGTGTGACCAAGAACCTCCTGGCATTTTACGTGGACAAGGTGTTCAAGGACCATCAGGAGCTGAACCCCCAAATCTTGAGAAAACTCAGCAGCATTGCCAACTCTTTCCTCTACATGCACAGAGCTCTGCAACAATGTGTGAGTTGCCACATCAGGATCTCTGAACATCTGTTTCCCGTCCGCCCCAGGGCATGCTGTGCCCAGCTGGCTCTCTGAAATGGTTCTTGGACAAAAGGAAATTCCCTGCCCTGTCATCCATGGGGGGAACTGTCCAGAATCTCTTCCTCAGGGCTTCCTCCCTCCTGATACCCCATCGGACCTGCTTTCCTCACACATAATCCTCCTGAGGTGACCGCTTATATCAAAGCACTCCTCAAGTGATCTCAGGGTTGGCTTATGAGAGAGCCATGCCCAGGAGTCCAGGCTTGTCCTAAGCATCTCCCTATCTCTCTAGTTTCTTTGTTTGGGACCCTTTGGGGTTTTCATACCAATTAACCTCTACGTTGTTCCCTCCGATAGTCCCTCCCTACAGGCTGCCTGTAAATTCATTGCGATCTATTAAAAACAAACACCAGAAAGAAAACTAAACCCAAACAAACCCAACAAAAACTTAGACCAGGAGAAATCCGGGTTCTAGCCCCATCCCTGCCAATGATCACCGGAGTGACTTTGTAGAAAATCACCTCTCCTTTCTGTCCCTAAGATTCTAAAATTGTTAGAAGTCATGACCCTGGCTGTACTTACATTATGTTTCATTTAATCGATTACTTAATTAACTAATCCAATAAATACTTAGTGCCTCCCTTGCAGGGTGCTGCATTCACAGAGCGGTGACCAAACAGATTTGGCACCTACTTCTCTGGCCCTTCTGGTCGGGCGAGCTGTAAGTCCAGGGAAAGAACAAAAGCCCTGGGCCAACACAGGGTGACTCTACAAACAGACCCTCCTCCCCCTTGCTGCTCCAACCTGAGTTTACCCACCTGCCTCACCTTGGGAAGAAGGAGGAATGTCGCCCCTCAGGTGGAAAGAGCGGGCTGGGTAGAAAGGTCCTCTGATGGGTATTTCCTCCCCTTGATCACAGCAGATGCAAAAGCAGTGTCACTGCAGGGAGGAAGCCACCAACATCACCAGAACCATCCTTGACAACTACAGTGAGGTAAGGATGGGGTGGGGGGGATGTGGAAGACAGAGATGGAAAGTGGGACCCTGAGTGACAGGGCCCCAGCCCTTCAGCCCCCGCTCCACACAGTCACTCATGGACACAACAAGAGTTTAGTGCCGGTCATCCCAATCCCGTGTGTCAGCAAAGTGTGTTGGTCTTACCCCCTTTGCTGATTTCTGGGCCCCCCTTCTCCATCACACCTCCACCATCTTCTTCTGCCCTCACATATCAGAACTAACCTGTGTTCAATTTTGAGGGAAAGCACACACTACTTCCGATGGGTGTGACACAGAGGGAACACAGATCCCCAGCGAACTGTAAGCTGTGATGTACAGAACATGTCACCTGCTAGGTGTCACTGGGGGAGGCAACTGCCACCAGCATTCTGAGGGTGACAAAGAGCAGTGCTTCTCCCATACATGCAGGTGTAGAATGCACATGTAAGAGAGAGGTAGGGTACCAACTGTGTTATTTACAGCCGTCCTTTGTCAAAATAAAATACAGGTTCTGGCTTAGGAAGTCTTGAATCATGCGGAAGATTCTGCATTTCAACCACACTCCCAAATGATGCTAATGCTTTGAGTCAGAGCAAGGAGGCGGGAGGTGTGCACAGCCTCCTTGTGGAGAGGCTCCGTAGGATAACATTATAACAATAGCTGGGACTTGAATTGTTCTTACCACAAGCCAGGTATTGTTCCAAGGACAGTACAGGTATCAACACCTGTGTTCCTCATAACGGCGCTATGAGCCATTATTGACATTTGATAAATGAGGAAACGGAGGCACAAACAGGTTATGTAATTTAACTAATGTAACTACCGCAACCAAGTGGTGGAGGTAGGACTCGATCTCGGGCTCTCTGGCTCTACAGGATATACTTTTGGATCTTACCGTCTCCTTGCAGTCTGCTGGAAAGGGGTGGGATAAGTCAGGAAACCTGAGTCCTAGTTCCGGTTCTGCTAGGGGCTTCAGTGCTTTCATATGTCAGATGCGGACAGCGTGCTCCCCCACCCACTGGAGAGCACCGCTGGGGTTGAGACTTCCTTGGGGAGAAGTAAAGCAAGCTGATGAAAAAGGAAAACAAGCAAAAGAACTGGCCAGTAAGGCGTGTGTGTGTGTGTGTGTGTGTGTGTGTGTGTGTGTTTCTATGAAAAAAAAAAGAAGGCAAAAAATGAAGAGTTTTTAATTTTGTTTATAAGCTGCTGATAGGATGTAAGCATTTGTGTGGGGGAGACAACGTAGGTTGGCTGCTAGAAAAATAATTTGGGGTGTGAATGTTCCGACAATATAATTGATGAATAAAAGGAAAACCTCATGAGGACTGGAACATAGCCTTTGACGATGACAAAGGCTAGAAAAGCAAGTTCTGATGATGATTTTCCTGGTTTCAGCTGGAGGTTAGATCAGTGGCCATCAAGTCTCTGGGAGAACTTGACGTCTTTCTAACCTGGATTGACAAGAATCATCAAGGAACTTCTGCTGCCTGACAACCAACCAGAACCTAACGCCCCAGGGAGAAGCTGCCCCCACCCCCCCTTCCAGGCTTCTTGAGGGGAGGGAGATGGGAAAGTCCCAGTTCTTATGCAGATAAGGGTTATTTTAAAAAGACCTCCCTCAAGCTTTCCGAATTCTCTCCCCTGGGGCTGGGGTATTGCAGGGAAAAATCTAGGTTTGAACAGATCTCAGTTTGCACCTGCAAGGCCCACCTGCTGGGCCCAGACTGCTGATTGCACCTGAAAGTAGCCAAATAGTCTGCTGTCATATTTATAATAAACAGGTCTGTAAGGTCCCGAGGGCCACCGAGGTGGGGACAGGTCGGCTTTCCCCTAATTTATTGTACGGTTGTCTTTCCCACGACTGTGATGGGAACAGAATGATAACTTGTAGTGCATATTGTACTGACCGATTTTTCCTGAATAAACTCAGTCTTCCATCAGTTAGCAGAAGTGTCTCCTCGTTCAGCCAAGGCGGATCAAGGAATTGTAAGTGGTGAAGATTAGGAGTGAAAGGAGCCTTATGGGGCGCCTGAGTGGCTCAGCCGGTTAAGTGGTGGCTCAGGTCATGGTCTCCCAGTTCATGAGTTCAAGCCTCGCATCTGGCTCTGTGAGGACAGGACCAAGCCTGCTTGAAATTCGCTGTCTCCCTCTTTCTCTGCCCCTCCCCCGACAGAGCTCCCTCCCTCTCTCTCAAAATAGATAAATAAATACTTCTAAAAAGTGAAAGGGGACTTAAAGAATGCACATAGATGGGGAACTGAGGCTAGAGAGGGATAAGAATCACTGAGCCCCAAAGTGAGTCAGTGCAGAGACGGGCTCCACACTGGGTCTTCAAAGCCTCTACCCCGCACCCTGTCCTCCCTCCACAGATGGTCAGGGAGATGGATGCAGGGCTCTGACCACCAGCAACTTGGTATCACTCATCTTCTGAGCTCCATTCTCTCTCTCTCTCATTCCCCCACCACCCCCGTCTTTGTCTGTCATTTCTTCCTTACTGCTCTCTGCCCAGATTCCTCTTCTCTGACCCTCAATTCACCTTCCATGGGTATTTATGTTATGCTAGAGAGAAGGTGTTTCTGACAGAGGGGTGGCTGTCCTGGTGACAAAGTACAACAACTATTTCAGCAAGTACAGCCCAAAGCGGGGGGTATCGGGCACCATCTTCTAGAAGGACGCTCCTCACATGGTTACCGGCAGTAACAACTGACACTGAGCACCTACCATATGCCAGGTGCTGAAATAAGCGCTTAAAACGCACTGTCCTGGGTCAGTATCTATAGCGGAGCTGGCTGGCCAGAGCATCCTTTCTTTACTCCTAACTGAGGAAGGGGTTTCAGAGCATGCTGTAGTGCACAGAGCGGGATCTCTGCAATCAGACGGACCTGGTTCCAATCCTGTGGGACTTTGAACAGACTACTTAAGGTCTCTAAGTCTCAGTGTCCTCTTCTGTAAAAGGGGACTAATGACACCAATCTCCAAACGCTGCTGAGAGCATCAAATGATCTGGTTTCAAGGCTGCTCCTGCCATGAACTGCCCAGGGCAGGTCACTAAATTTCTTTGGTCCTTAGTTGCCAGGAAGGTGGACACAGGTCCCTATATAATCTACTGCGTGGGATCATTTGAAAGCCAGAGCCATGTGATGGTCTAGAGAGCCCTACTGTCTGCACACACTGCCTCCCCAGCTCCGTTTCCTCTGTGTCCCTACTGCTGGTCGGGGTTCACTCCCACCCAGCCACATTGGCCTCTTCCGTGTCCTTCAAACACACTGGGCATGTTCTCATCTTAGGGCCTTTGTACTTTGTGGGCACACACGCATGTAAGGAGAGGCAGGATTAAAAAACAACAATGCTATGCTTTGATGGGATTAAGAGGCTATTAAGAGAAAGCGGGACTGTTTGCAGAGGACTCCACCTTTCCAAGGCGACCTTGGATGAACACCCATCCTAAACCGGCTGGACAGCTGCATGAGGGCAGCAGCAGCATCAGCACAGCATTTCTGATCTTTGCGCGCCCGCCCTGGGATGCACTTGACCCCAGACACCTGCACAGCTTGCCCCTCCTCCTCCTTTAAGCCTTCATTGAAAGTTATCTTATGGTATCTTCCATTTCCACCTTTAGTACATCTTACACCCCTTTCCTGCTTCCCCAGAATCCTATTTTATTATCCATTTCCCCACTCGGATGTAAGCTCCATGAAGGTGAGGACAGTTTGGTTTCTTCTTCACTGCCTGGCACTTAGTAGGTGTTAAATTCACATTTCTTGAATATGTGATCTAAATGAACTTAATAATAGCAAACATTTATATAGTACTTCTGGATGCAGGCAATAGTTTTTTTGTTGTTTTTTTTTTAAGAACTACACATAATGGATTATAATAGGAATAAACATGTTTTATTTTATTCTCACAACAATCCTATAGCAGTTCTGAGAAGGAAATAAAATGAAAAAGGGCCACTGCATTGAATCCTAGCTATACAAATAATTAAACCCGAAGGAGGACACAGGCACAGAGAGGTTAAGTAACTTACCCGAAGTCACACAGCCCACAAGAGCTAGGGAACCTGCTTTCAAGAATGAACTGTAATGTCAATGACAATGTACACGTGTTGGATGCTCACCATGTCCCAGGCACCGAGGTGAAAGCTTTACATATGCGTTCTCCTTTACTCCCTACGATACTCCTCCAAGGTAAAGATTATTGACCAACCCGATTCTACAGATGAAGAAATCTACAGCTTCGTGAGGTTCTGCAACACACTTGGGGTCACACAGCTGGTTGTGGAGCTGGGATCCCAGCTGAGGACGTCTTACTCCAAAGCTTGGGCCCTCAGTCAGGATGAAATGTCCCCCTGATGCATTTAGCATGCATGGCTGGAGGCTGGAAGAGAAGGTGCTGTACCTGCATACCAGCAAATTTGGAGAAGGAGTAGTAGAGGAAGAGGGGGATGGGAGGGAAGGGGAGGGAGAAATATGGAAGAAGTGCTCTCTCTCTTTTCTTCTTTTTTTTTTAAATGCTTATTTATTAAGAGAGAGAGAGAGAGAGAGAGAATATGCATCAAAACCTTCAATGTTTTTATTTTATTTTTAAGAGACAGAGAGACAGAGCATGAGCAGAGGAAGAGGGAGACACAGAATCCAAAGCAGACTCCAGGTTCTGAGCTGTCAGCACAGAGCCCGACATGGGACTCAGACTCATCAACAGTGAGATCATGACCTGAGCCGATGTCGGACGCTTAACCGACTGAGCCACCCCGGTGCCCCCCTATCTCTTTCTTTCCGTAGCTCTTGTCTGCTTATTTCCCTTGTCCGCTTCACTGCTGCAGCTGTCTTTCCTTCCAGACTTGAAGAATGTATTTTGACTCTTTTGTAGCCCCCAGAGGGCCTGGAGCAGAGCTGTATTTTTATTTTGGCATTGTTGTTTTGTTGTTTTGTTTTTTATTTTCTGCTTTCACAGAGCTGGTGCTTAAGAAATATCTGCTGAGGAACCAACTGTAAAATTATCCTTCAAACCATCCCTTCTGGGTCCTCTCTGAGCCCCTAGGCACCCTTGGGAAATCTAGGGCTCCTCTTCCACTGCTTAGGTGCAAGGGGAGGGACCACAAAGCATGTAGCAGGGTGGTGCCAGGCACCTTACAGATATGATCTTGCTCAAGCCCCAGAGGGGCTTGTCCAGAGGAGCGAGGACATCAGAGGTGATCAGCATGATCAGTGAAAGCGTCTGAGGCTCAGGAAGGTAGGAGACTTGCCCAAAATTTCATGGTTAAGCCATGGCAGATTTAGACAGTAAATCCAGGTCCAGTGCTCTCCGCCCTTGTTGCCAGGGGAATTCACTTTATTTTGGCCAAGACTATAGAATCCAGGGCCTAGATTACTATGCTGGATGCCAGCAACATAGATCATTAAACCCAGATGTACAAAAAGGTGCCTGGATTTACCAGTAACAATCCTGTGAAATTACACACAAATTAATTGGCCAACGCAGTGCAAAGAAGCAGAGGCTGACTTCTGAATGTGTCACACGATGTTCCTGGTCCAGCTGAGGGTCTGGGCTCCTTCTGGAGGACACTCTCTCCTTCTCCCATCCTCCAGAACAAATCGCTGACAGCCACACATGCATTGGGCAACTGCCTTTTAAAAAGAACTATGGTCTTGCACAACAGATTGGCCAAAAGGTTAAGATTTTTGTGTGCTCCTGCCACTTTCTGTGTGACCTTGGGCAATCCACTTACCCCGAGCCTCAGTTTCCTCATCGGTACCAATGAAGGAGAGAGCTGCCTCACAGAACTGTTGTGAGGATTCAGAATACCATCTATGGGAGATGTAGACAGTAGATGTGTGGCAGGTTCATTACAAAGGATGGTTGAGGGGCACCTGGCTGGCTCAACTGGACACCCCCGTTGGTTGGGTGTCCGACTTCGGCTCAGGTCATGATCTTGCAGTTTGTGGGTTTGAGCTCTACATCGGGCTCTGTGCTGACAGCTTAGAGCCTGGAGTCTGCTTCAGATTCTGTGTCTTCCTCTCTCTCTGCTCCTCCCCCACTCGCACTCTGTCTCTCTCTATCTCTCAAAAATGAATAAACATTAAAACTTTTTTTAAAAGAATGGTTGCTACTATTTGATGATTCTCAATTTCTCTAATCTGATTTCCCAGAAAACACTGTAATTTTGGGAAAACCTCTTTCTTACATGTTTTTTAAGCTGGCAAGTGAGACAAAATGAGAGGCACTGGCCCAATCCAGCTCTGTTTTCTTCTGGGACTGCATCTCCAGGAGGCTGTCAGCTGAGTTCCTGAGAAAGGACTTGCAGTTTCTGCACAGCCGGCCAGGCTCTGGCTGTCTTCCTGAATCTCTCTGCTACTCAGGCACCCTCCTGCAGGCTTGCCCTTATTCTTCCTTCTTCAGTCACAGACACCCCAGTGTGGGACCCCTTTCTTGATCTGAAGGACCTGGCCTCATTCATGCCCAGCACAATACCTGGTATGTACAAATCACATGCTATCTCCTAGGCAACTGGGAATGAATGCATGGTCAGTGGCAGAAACAAACTCTTTCTTGGAGGTAGGTTCAGGGGTCAGCATATTGCATTTGACCAAGGAGTTGGGGGAGGATAAGTTCTTTAAAAGATGTTATGAGCCTAGCACATTCTAGAGATAAGCTACACGTCCAGTTCTGTTTCTGAGAATCAGTCTCAGACCTCTGCCATGGGACTAGAGTGTCGTAAAAGAAGCCTCCGTGTGTGGGCACAGGGTTTGATCCAGGCACGGTGCTTGGCGAGGGTTCAGAATCCAGCTTTCTGGGAAGTACATTTGCCCCAGCATGTTCCTAGTCTGGATACCTCTGTCTGGTCACTTTCCCAGGCACCAAGTAGATACTGTGGCTCAGTTTCCTTATTTAGAAAATGAAAAGAATAATCATACCTACCTCACGGGTTGCCTGAGGATGGAATGAGTTAATAGTTTATGAAGTACTCAGTGCCTGGCATTCAGTAAGGGCTACAAACAACAAAAGAGCCATTGGTCACGCTCTGTTGCTGTTCTATCTCTGCCCTAGACTAGGCTTAACTTCCCAAGAACCATAGCTCCACCCTTGGGGAAGAAAGCAGTCTTCTTCTTGCTCCTTCCTCTCCACCCACACCCAACTTCCATTTGTGTTCCCTGGGACCCAAGATTGGTTTTCCGGGTCTTGACAAGTCAGAGATCTCTTAGTGCCCATCTCCTCTCTCCAGACTGCTCTCTTCAGGGAGACAAGCTGTTAACTTCAGCTCAGGAAGAGCTACGTTGTGAACAGCTGTGCGCAGGAAATAAACATTCCTTGAGTAAATTAATCCATATATATGGAGCAAAGCCGATCTCAGATGCCTAGGCAGCTCCTTCTTGGAAGAAACCTGTGGCTTTGCCTTTTGGCTTTAGGATACTCTCGGGCTTCCTTGTCCTCCATGGATGAGTCTGTTTGGTGTCCCTGTTTCTAGCCTAGAGCAAGGAGTCAGTTTTCCCCTTTGTCTGGCCTCTCTGGCTTTGGTTTTGATTTTGCCCAGATTGTTGTCTTATGGTCTTTAAACCCGCATCCGGAAGCCAAAGGTCGGTGCCTCCCATCCCTTTCCTGGACCAATCAACACTCTGGGTACCTTGCTAACCCAGGTCCTGCTCACCTGCGAGCATCATGGTCCTGACTGTGCAGGTTGGGGGGGGGGCGGGTGCTGTCTGCTCTGACAGGGCCAGCAGCAGCACCTTACCTCTCGGAAGGGGGTTCTCAGTTTTTTTGGGCCAGCAGTCCTGTGAGCAGGGAAAAGAACTCCAGAGCTACTGACTTCACCTCTTCTTCACTTCCTCAATGCCTCCAAACCCCCCACATCTAGCCCGAGATGAGCATTGTGCAACTCTGCATGAGATGCCCCTGAGGCAGAGTGCAGACAACGCCCCTTGGCGGTGAGCTCTGGAGGGACTGCGGTGAGGCAATGGGATTATGCCCGGTGAGTGAGAAACAGTGTCTAATGAGACAGTTATTGGATATGAGAGAGCTTCGTCTCTTAAGGAACCAGAGCCTGAAAAAGAGTTTTGAATCCAGTTAGAGAAATACATAAGTAAGCAAGTTTGACGTGTGCAACATTGACATGTTGACATGACATGACATGACCACATGAGATGTCACCAAAGGAAACGGGTAATTGTTTTTTAGCAATGGAAGATTTCAGAGTGCACTTCCTCAGATTGATGTTCACCATTCATGGCATTGACCCTTTTCAACCTTTTTCAATACCTGCCCTCTCATCCCACCCAACATCCACAGGGGCAGCCACCCTTAGGTATCGAAGCATCCACTGCTTCAGGAGCTTTTTTCTAGCTCTCCTGCTGAAAGGAGCAAGGGTCCTTAGGCTTCTGTTACAGCCTCTCCAGCCCCAAAGCTCAAAAAATCAGTTCTTCAAAGTCTTGCTTAAAAAAAAAAAAAAAAAAGCCTTTTTCAAAACAGACTCTCTCTAAGAAAACAACTCAGACAAGAAGTAATCTCTAGGGGCGCCTGGGTGGCTCAGTCGGTTAAGCATCTGACTTCGGCTTAGGTCATGATCTCGTGGTCTGTGAGTTTGAGCCCCACATCAGGCTCTGTGCTGAGGACTCAGCGCCTGGAGCCCGTTTTGGATTCTGTGTCTCCCTCTTTCTCTCTCTGCCCCTCCCTGCTCGTGCTCTGTCTCCCTTGCTCTCAAAAATAAATAAAACGTTAAAAAAATTTTTTTAGAAGAAGTAATCTCTACCCCCAAACCCTCAATGCCCATCATGAGCACAGACTCTGAATTTTCTAGGAGACTCCTGATAACAAGCAGTCTGTCCCATCATCTCCATAAATAGCCTTCTTCTTCTCCCACTTCATGTCACAATTGGAAAAGTGAGGTTGACATACCCATGTGCCTTTTTTCCTGCTTTTAGAGCCAGGAATCTCAACCTTCTGTGTGCTCTGGACCCCTTTGGCACGCAGGAAAGCCTGTGGGTGCTACTCAGAATAATGTTTCTAACTGCATAAAATAAAGTATGTGGAATTATCGAAGAAATCAATTATATTAAAACACAGCTATTAAAATATAGAATGACAATAGGCAGTATATAATAAAAGTGCCTCTTTAGTAATGCATTAGTTAATAAGAACTAGCAGCAAGAAGTCCTACAGACTACAACATCCTTCTTATTTATTTGCTTGTTTATTTATTTATCTAGAGATGGAGAGCATGAGCAGGGGAGGTGCAGAGAGAGAGAGAGAGACAATTCCAAGCAGGCTCCATGCTGTCAGAGCAGACCCCAAAACGGGGCTCAATTTCACAACTGTGAGATCAGGATCTGAGCTGAAATCAAGAATTGGGTGCTCAACTGACTGAATCATCCCGGCACCCCCAAACTACTGACATTTCTAAGTAGTGATGAATATAAACGATATTTTGAAGTGTCTGAAACAACTGTAATGTATTACAAAAATATCTGTCTTTTCTATCAGTGACAAAGTCACAGGTACTACTAATACTATTGTGGTTTATATTTGTTTCCCATGGTCATAATCAAAGAAACCGTTCAATTTTGATTAGAGGTTTGTGAAAAGAAGTGTTTTTTGCCCCATCCACCGTCTCCCACGTTAGGCTCTCCCACATCAGAGGCTCTGTTCCCTACAATGCTCTGAAATCCCACAAGAGGTCCCAAGAGACTGTGTCTTTTCCCCGGGGTTCCTTGGGGTCATCCACCTCAGTGCCGGATTCCACAATGTAGGGAATCAAAAGGCAATGAAGTAACTACATCTCTATTCTTCTAGACGTGGGAACTTAATTCAAGGCCATGTCTGGACTTTCCCCCCCAGATACCAGTCAAAGGGAGGCTTTTCCTAGTGACTCCTACTCTGCAGGTAGTGACTGGGAGGAATTAGCCAATACCGGGGACCCAGCTATGTCAGAGGAAATCTCGAGAGAAAGGGTGGCAGCGAGTTAGGTTGGTTAAACACACAGCATGATGGAAAAACGCAAGAAAAGGAAATGACGTCACCTATTTTGTAGGCTCTGAAGACAGGGAACTGAAAATTTACCCCTCGGAGAGCGTCAGCTGCCCCTCCCATCTCCACCCGGCAGGGGGGTATCAGGGGAGGTACCAGGGGCTGCAGGCTGGGCAAAGCTCCCACACTGCAGGCCGGGGATTGAGACCAGTCTCTACGTGCTCTCCCAGGGAGCTAAGGTTCTTCCTTCAGCAGAACCTGAACACCCAAGTGTTCCCGTGCAAGGTGATGCAACCCGGCAGGAAGCCTGCGTGCCAGCAGCTGTGACGTTCTTGTAGACAGGGAAACCCTGAGCTGCGAACTCAGGACTTGCCATGGGAAAAAAGGAGCGGCTGGGTTTTAGTCCTGGTTTCTAGAAGATTGTTTCCTGCCCAAAAATGGCAGGAAGTTGAATGTATTTCCTAAGAAGGAAATAAAATTTTTTTTTCTCTCCTCTGCCCAGCTTGCCTTTACAATTTACACTGGCTTTGATTATATGCTGATTCCCAGTTTTGAAACCCTGTCTCCTAAAGTGAGCTTGATGTGCTCAGGAAATGTACCCCCCACTTCTCCACCGCAGCCACATCATTCCCCAACTACTTTATTTGATCCCTAACCATGTGCCAAGCCCTCTGGCGCCCTTGAAGATCTCATGGTTGGTACAGTTACTACCGCATCTCTTTCCCCACTATAAGACATTTCAGGGCTCCTTATTGCTTCACTGCAGGGTGGTGGAGGAGTAAAGAATCAAAAGGCAGAATTGAAAAGAACGTAAATCACGTAATTAATTTTCCTCATGATTTACAGATGAGGAAACTGGGGTCCAAAGAAGGGAAGTAGTTTCCCCAAGACCACACAGTGGGCTGAAGATAAAGCTAGAGCTAGAACGTAGCTTTCTAGACTCCGGGTTCCATGCTCATATTCCTTGGCTTGATATCCTTGATGATAAAGTCATACTTCCAACTTGATCTGCCACTGCTCCTCTACAGGAATCCAGCTCTAGCCAGCCAATCCATTGCTGGCCTTCAAATACATAGTGAGCTTTGCTGCCCTAGTCGTCTCTGTCTTGAACACCCTTCCTTGGATCCCATTCCTCTTCCCTGTCTTATCTGATTCAGGTAGATTTTCTAGTGCCTATCCAATCCCACACTGCTCCTTGCTGAAAGCCTGTATAGCTCTTTACTATTGGATAAAATCCAAATTTCTTAACATGACCAATATTACTTCTGACTTCAAACCAGCTTATCTTTGACCCTCATCTCCCCATTTTAGGCCATTTGGTAATGACTGATTGCTTTGTATGTCTCCATTTTTAAATTCAGGAAGCCTAAGCTCCTGTGGCTTTGGGATATAACATAAGGAAAAAATATTTTTAAAAATTTTGTAAATGTTTGTTTTTGAGAGTTGGGGGAGGGAGAAGAGAGAGAAAGAGAGAGAATCCCAAGAAGGGTCTGTGCTGTCTGCACAGAGCCCCATGCAGGGCTTGAACTCATGAACCATAAGATCATGACTTGAGCCAAAATCAAAAGTCTCAGACAGTTAACTGTCTGAGCCATCCAGGTACCCCAAGAAAAAATGATTTTATAAAATGTTTTTAAATGTTTATTTACTTTTGAGAGAGAAGCAGACAGAGTATGGGCAGGGGATGGAGCTGAGAGAGAGAGGGAGACACAAAATCTGAAGCAGGCCCCTGGTTCCTGGATGTTAGCACAGAACCCTGATGCGGGGCTTGAACTCAAGAACTACGAGATCATGACCTGAGCTGTAGTCCAACGCTTAACTGACTGAGCTACCCAGGAGCCCCATGAAAAGATGGTTTTAAATCGGTATGTTCATTCAATAGTCATCAAGTATTAACTGACCACCCACCAGGAGCCGTTGAGTCTTGGGACCACAGAAATGAACATGGAGCCTCAGGCTAGTGAGAAATCTAGATATGCAACCAATAAACTGCAATTAACTGTGATAAATACAGAAGAAGTATATGCAAAGTAAAGTGGAGGTCCACTCGTGGGAGGGACCAAGTTTGCCCTGGGAAATGGGGGTGGAGAAAGAGGCTAGGGTGAGGCAGATACAGTTTTGTAGAGGAGGAGAGTTGAGTTGGTGTCTGTATGGAGAGTGGAATGGGATCTATTCAATGGATTTTTACTTTTTTTTAATGTTTTTTATTTATTTCTGAGAGAGAGAGAGAGACAGCGTGAGCAGGGGAGGGTCAGAGAGAGAGGGAGACACAGACTCTGAAACAGGCTCCAGGCTCTGAGCTGGCAGTCAGCACAGAGCCCGACGCGGGGCCCGAACCCACGAACCGCGAGATCATGACCTAAGTTGGACGCTTAACCGACTGAGCCTCCCAGGCACCTCATATTCAATGGATTTTAAGAGAAGAATTTCAATGTAAGAAAAGGAGAGACTCAGTTATTAAAATAGGATCAAGATTGTACATGAACAAGTTTAATTAATCATTACAGATGACTTCAAACAAAGCTATTGGGTTCTTCTTGCTTAAAGGAAAGGAATTGACTGACATGGGAACAGCTTTATTTTTGAAGGTTTTGACTTCAAATATTTTTGTCAGACCATGTTTGTCACTAATTTAATTACGGTTATGGATGACCATGAGAAGTAGTTTATTTAGCATCAATGATGATAAAACAGGCATGAGTTCAAGAGATATTTAGATTAGATATTCACACATATTTTCAACATTTATCAAGCATTACAATGAAGAGTTATAGTCTTCATTTTATTTTTTTAATGTTTATTTATTTTTGAGACAGAGAGAAACAGAACTTGAGGTGGGGAGGGGCAGAGAGAGAGGGAGACACAAAATCCAAAGCAGGCTCCAGGCTCTGAGCTGTCAGCACAGAGCCTGACGCAGGGCTCGAACCCATGAACTGTGAGATCATGACCTGAGCCAAAATGAAACGCTTAACCGACTGAGCAACCCAGGCATCCCTCTAGTCTTCATTTTAAAGGAACATCTGGAAGACATTAAAAAGAATGCTCTGACCCAAAAGGTAGAAAAGCAGAGAATCATAGAGACATTGAATGTCACATTTGGAAAAGATCTTATACATTACCTATTCTATTGCTCTCACTTTACAGATACATAAACTGAAATCCAGAAAAATGAAATAACATGGGAAAGTCATCCTGGAAACCATCGAATCCCTGAAGTCAACTACAGGAACTCGGAGTTGTAGATATTAAGATAAGAGCTGAAAAGAAATATATTATAATCTCTACCATCTTGATAATTTTCAAAGATTGTGTATAGTTAATCACAGGTGCTTTGATTTAATCTTACCGGGAGGTGTTCTACCTGATGGATTGATTAGTCCCTAAGAAAATCTTCCAGTGTCCTTAGGGAAAAAAGGCTAAGATTCGTGAATCATTAGATTCTCCCATGTGTCAAAGAAATACCTGTGATTGGAATTCTGAGGAGGAAAGGAGTGGTGTGGCCTAGAATAATTCAAAAATAAAGAATTGAGGTCCACTCTTTAATGATGAGTGGAGGGAACGAAGGGTGGCCATTGTTGGAAAGAAATGGTGGAAATAACAAAAGCAAAGGAGAAGCAGCAGAAGCCAGCAGCCCATGGTGTCTGTGCTGGGGGGAAACCTGGTTCAGGAGAACTGGATTTAAAGGTGGCAGTGGGGTGCCTGACTGGCTCAACTGGTAGCACATGAGACTCTTGACCTTGGGGTTACGAGTTTGAACACCACGAACACCACGTTGGGTGTGGAGATTACTTACAAATAAAATCTTACAAAACATGAAGTAAAAAACATAATAAAGGAAGGAGCAAAAGCAGCTCTTGGACTTCTCTTCCAGTTATGTAATTCAGTGATCTTTGCTGTCCTGATTACCTTTAACCTTCCTTCTGGAAGGCAGCTGGGAAGAAAGAGGCACATCCTTTTTTATTATTATTATTTTTAAATAACACTTATTTACTTATTTATTTTGAGAGAGAGGGAGGGAGAGAGAGAGAGAGAAAGGGAGGAAGAGAGAGCACAAGTAGGGGAGGAGCATCAAGAAGGAGACAGAGGATCCGAAGCAGGCTTGGCACTGTGAGCACAGAGCCCAATGTGGGGCTCGAACCCATGAACCGGCAAATCATGACCTCAGCTGAAATCAGGAGTCGGTTGCTTAATTGACTGAGACACCCAGGTGCCCCCAGCATATTCTTTATCTAAAAATTATAACCAGTAGTAGTCTCCTAGGAAGGAATCTTCAGGAGGAAGGGGTTGAGGTCATGCAGCCTGCAATTAATCTGCCTTAGGATGGGAGGAAGTGCGATGCCACCAGAGAAATTCCAGGGGAGTTTCAGCCCTCACCTGCAGGAGCTCACTTCCTTTCTGTGACCTGTATATAAAACTGGAAGCCTCTTGGCTTGAGACCGACTCCTAGGATACCAGAAGCAGCAGCCTTTCCTGAACTCAGGTAAGAGAATTCCCTTTCTCTACACTATTCACACAGTTCTGGGAATCAGCCTAGTCCTTCCAATCATTTACCCAGGTATGTTCAGGGCCACATCTAAAGGAGCCCTTTCCAACAGTAAGAAATATCCTGAGGATAGAGAATTATCATGTTTATCTTCACACTCCAGTACCTAGCACAAAATTTAAGATAGTGCTCAAATATCTTTTTGATATTTGTGGCTCAGTCAGTTGGGCACCCTACTTCAGCTCAGGTCATGATCTCATGGTTCATGAGTTTGAGCCCTGCATCAAACTCTGAGCTGTCAGCACAGAGCCTGGACCCTGCTTCAGATACTGTCTCCCTCTCTCTGCCCCTCCTCTGCTCATGCTCTATCTCTAAAAAATGAATAATTTTTAAAAATATTTTTATTTTATTTCTAGGAGAGAGAGAGAGAGAGACAGCGTGAGCAGGGGAGGGTCAGAGAGAGAGGGAGTCACAGACTCTGAAATAGGCTCCAGGCTCTGAGCTGGCAGTCAGCACAGAGCCCAACGCGGGGCTCGAACCCATGAACTGCGAGATCATGACCTAAGCGAAAGCCAGATGCTTAACCGACTAAGCCACCCAGGCGCCCCAAAAATTAATATATCTTTTTTAAAAATTTAATTAAAAAAAGATGGTGCTCAATAAATGCTAATCAAATTGTTGAATTTATTACTTAATTTCGAGAGAGAGAGACAGAGCCTTGAGCTAGGGAGGGGCAGAGAGAGAGGGAGACACAGAATCTGAAGTAGGCTTCAGGCTCTGAGATGTCAGCACAGAGCCCAACGTGGGACTCAATCTCACAGACTGAGATCATGACCTGAGCCGAAGTTGGACGCCTAACCGACTAAGCCACCCCGNATGTTGATGTTTTTCATCATGGATATTTTTTCATTAATTTTGATATTGAATGAAAATATTCCTTATCTTGATGATTGAGACTTTTAGTGCCCACTTACATTTGGTGCCCGAGATGAGTGCTCCGTTCTCCTTACCCTAATCCCAGCTCACTGTAATTTATCTTCAAACTCAGCAAACACTATAAAGTGCCCTCTTATGGAGCAGCCTATCCCAGGAAGAAATGAGTTCCCTTCTTGCTCTTCTCTTTCTTTTGGGACCTGGGCAGAGCCAGGAAAGAGCCCGCTCTTGCAGCATTCTCAGGGTGCCTGACTCTAGTCTTCTGTAGAGGGTGCTGTGGAGCGCAGACACCCTTAGAGGGAGAAGTGTTAGGTGTAGCTGGGCTGACTGCCCATCAGATCTTGCCTTTCCCTGGCAGTAAGATTGTTATGAAATCATTGACTTTCTATTCGCCTTTGGGGTTGAATTAAATCTATTATCTCCAAATAATCAACCTGATCCCAGACAAATACCAAACAGCTAAGCTCTTCTGCCCTGGGGGTAGCCATAAAATCCAGACAATTTTCCCCAAGTGTTTTTGGTGGCCAAGCAACAGCTTCTGTAAGATTCTGTTTTCCCGCAGTTCCCCTGTGGGCTTAAGGGGACCAGAAGAGTGAGCTACATTGGCATTGTGGAAGAGAAGTCTGTATACGTCAATTCGGCAAAACAAGTTTTAACATTTTCCCCGAAATGTAATCCTCTGTCTACTCACTGCAAGTGCCTGCTGCTCCGGGCCTTACCTGCTGGGCAATGACGATCGGGCTGGGATGGGGACAGAATAAAGGAGTCAGGACCTGTAGCACCAACTCACACTCAGACCCTGAGCAAACACCCGAAGTCTCTTCTTCCAGGACAGCAGCTCAGCAGCTTTTCTTAGTAAGTTAGATGGATGGCCCAGACTGTCCAAAGCCAGACAAAGCTATTGAGTTTCACTAAGGCTCACTTGGGGAAGGCATGTCCCTGGTGACTGAATTGGCTTCTTCAGACATAACATTGGGAAAATCAGTAAGTCATGCTCTTTCCTTTGAATTCCTAGCTCCTATGGTCTTCAGATTCTGGCACAAGATGAAAGCATCTGGTCTTCCCATCTGCCTTCTCTCTGCTGTGTTTTATCTCTTCTGGACACCTTCTGCTGGGCTGAAGACACTGCACTTGGGAAGTTGTGTGATCACCACAAACCTTCAGGAAATGCGAAACGGGTTTTCTGAGATACGGGACAGTGTGGTAAGTGAGGGAGGCAACTCCCCGCTGCCCCTGTGGCTGCCTCTCTCCTTCTCTACTTGCCCTTCTCTGTCCTCTGGTAGCCCGGCTGTATGATCACAAAAGGAGACAGGCTGGGGACTCCATACCAGGAGGATGCATTCCCAAGAAAGAGCTGTAATTCACAGTTTTAAAGTGTTTTCAGAAGAGACACTGCACTGGGCCGTGGCAAGCAAAAGATGAGAGAGGCCTTGATGTCTAAGACCTGGCAGCAGTCACTGACCTGTCCTTTCCTGCCTTGCCTTCTTCCATTTAGCAAGCCAAAGATGAAATCATTGACATCAGAATTTTGAGGAAGACTGAGTCTTTGCAAGACACAAAGGTACGTGCTTGGCCCATGGAAGTCTGGGAGGAAATACGAATTGGAGGCATCTCCACTACCCTGGGGATTGTCCCTGGATGACACCAACATACTAGTCTTCTTTGTAGCCTGCAGATCAGTGCTGCCTCCTCCGCCATGTACTGAGACTCTACCTGGACAGGGTATTCAAAAACTATCAGACTCCTGACCACCATATCCTCCGGAAGACCAGCAGTCTTGCCAACTCTTTTCTGACCATCAAGAAGGACCTTCGGCTCTGTGTGAGTAAATGTCTTGGGTAAAAGGATTCATAGCTTCAATGACTTAGCAACCAAGCTCTTTCTTACCCCCCATTTACTGGGTAGAAAAACCGAGTCCAAAAGTTCTCATAATCTATATTGTGCCATGTGACAGGTAATAAGAACTCAGTTTTACTGACTTTAGGGTATACACCCTACGCAAAAAGTCTACATAACTACAAAGTACTATTTGATGTTAATGACAATTATCAATTATCCATGAAAATACACTTTTTCTATAGGTAAAGGATCCTACAGTACATTGGTGTATCCTGTGCGAGGCATCCGCTCCACAGGCCATGGGGTTGAATATCAAGACAAGATCTGAATAGAGCCTAGGTAACCAAAAAAGAGCTCCATATTTGAGCCTACAAAGCTGGCCTCTTCTTCTAGCTGATGATTAGTTTACTGATCCCAAATGATGAGGTCTGAAAAGACTTTCTATAGGAATGGAGTATGTACAGGAACATAGGTGAAAGAGTAGAATTCTCTGGTGAGAGCAGATAATCAGAATCTTTAATAAAATCCATCATCCTGTGGCATTCTTTTCAGCATGCGCATATGACATGCCCTTGTGGGGAGGAAGCAACGGAGAAATACAGCCAGATTCTGAGTCACTTCGAAGAGGTATATGCAATTTGGGCCTTGGTAGGGATGGGTGTGTTTTTAGAACTGAGATCACAAATGGGTGGGATGGATATTCATACTGGTAGAAATCTTGCAGCCCTCAATAATTGCCTTCTGAGGTCATGTGGACCATCCCTCTGCTTTAACCCAGGGGACATCCATCCAGACTCTAGAAGGGTGTTGTCTCTGGAAGACGCTCTGGGATTCCAGAGGGAATGGCCTTAATTCCATCAAGTCAGTCCAGAGATCTTTGGGTCTTCCAGCTGTACAAACAAGAAGCAGTGGTTTTCCAACATTACATACTTATACGTACCCTCAAAAACAGTCACAATTTCACACGTGCCCCTGCCATGCTGTTTCTCACCTGGGTGCCTTTGCACAACAGCCAGGAAGGCTTGGAGTCCACTCCTCACTGACTAATTCCTACTCATCCTTTAAGACTCATCCTAAGCATCACCTCCAGGAAGGTACTGACTGTGCCTCTCAGAGTTAGGTGCCTCTCCTGTCATCCTGTGCAGCTCCACCTTCTATCCACCACACTACAGTTTAGTTGTCTGCTTCTGTCTCCTTCACTTGACTGAATTCCCTGTGGCTAGGGATTGTGCCATTCATCTCTGAATCCTTAGCCATCCCAGTAATTAATACAATAAAAATTTGTTCAATTAAAATTGCACAGTAGGCAATTCCTAACACACACACACACACACACCTTTCTTAAAAAAAACAACAATAACAGCCTAATTACTTTGATCTCTGTGATTCAAGAGGGGATGGGGTTATAGTCCAAATGCTGCTACCCTCTGAGCTTCAGTTTCCCTATGTAATGGACTCCATGATTTTCCCTCCTCTTGTGAGATCTTAAGATTCCGTAACTTCTTTCATGCTCTCCATCTTGAAAAGAATACTGTGCTTACAATCCCCAGTGGAGCTACCAGTGAAAGGAGAGCATTAACCCGGGAGTACATGTGGTCTCTTTATGAGATGCTCAGAACAGAAGTGTGTGTCTTTCAGCTTACGCCTCAGGCAGCAGTGGTGAAGGCTTTGGGAGAGCTGGACATTCTCCTGCAATGGATGGAGGAGATGGACTAGGAAGAGAGTGATGACCCCACTGGCGGTAGTCCTGGCCAAGAGTCCCAGTCCTCAGTACCCGTGAAGGCCTGACCCCAAACCACCACCTCACTGCTACACAATTTAGTGCTGGTCGCTGTGTATATTATTTATTTATTTATTATTTACTTCCTTATTGTGATTGTCCCCATGAGTTCCCACCCTTAATCTAGACCATGGTTTTATAAGATTTTGCTAATATCTTTTCCACTGTTGGGTGTATTTATTAGTTAATATATTTATTTATTTTTGCTATTTAACTTATTTATTTTTGTATGAGAGGATAAGACTTCAAAAATTCATGGATTGTATTTATAACCTGACTATAAGTTTTTGTACAGTAAACAAACCCTCTAAGTTCTAGAGGGGTGGCCAGGGGTGTTATTCACTTTTATTAAATTAAGGACATGTTTTCTGACTGCCAAGACTCTGTGAGATATTTAATAGTGAACTAGTAGCTACTAAGTGTGGGTTGTAGAAGAAATTGTGATGTGAAGTTGTAGACTTGTCTCACAGTTACTGATCACCCTCACTCACCTCCCCAACCCGTACTTGCTATGGAATCTTGTATGGCAAAAATGTACTTCTACAAATAAAGTTTTCTTTGCATAATATCTTCTTGGAGTTTGCAAATGCTTCAGGAGCAAAAACAATGGCGCAGAGACCTTGAATCTCATATCACCTAGGGACTTCTTGCTCCTTTGGGGAAGAAAGATGCCAATGGGAACCTGGACCTTCTCCCTCCTACTGAATGCACTCCCAGTTCAATTCTTAATCCACTCGCATCTCTGGCCCTATGACTCGGCCCTCCACATAAAGAGACTGTGACCAAGTGAAGGGCTTCAGTTATCACTGCTTTCACCTTGTTGGCTTTGAGCACTGTCTTCTATGAACCTGCTTTTCTTTCTCACTTTGGGTTTTGCGTCAGGAGACTTTATCGCAACACAAATTACAATGGACAGGAAATTCTGTTATAAGGGTTAAGAACACACAGGTGCAAAGTTTAATTACTGAGCCTTGCCCAGGGAAGTTCATGAACCTTCTCCTGAAGCTATTCCACTTTGTACTGTGGCCAGCGCCCAGGGTGTAGGTTGTTTCTGGGTTGAGTCTTTGTCTTTATGACCAACCACTAAGTCAATATTCTCTGTTCAAGCCCCTTTCATATTGAGCTTCTCTGGGCTCTTCTGGTGTGGGCTTCTTGCCTCCTTCTTCCCCACCTCACTTGGAACTGCACCGCCAGCTGCACTTTAGTTTTCCCAATTTCATGAACAGCAGACTAATGCTGATGCCCTCACTCCCACAGCCAGTTTCCCTCACTGTTCCTGGTTTCTGCTCCCAATCCTCAGCTTGGGCCTTGATGAAGTTTAAATAACTTTACTAGTTTCTTTTCTCATTATACAAGTAACAACTACCCAACAGAGGAAATTTAGAACATACAGAGAAACATAAAGAAAACAATTTAAATCACCTATAATCCACTCTTAAATGTTTAGGTGTATTTTTCCCAGATCTTTTTTCTTGGATCCAAATCATGACTCAACCCTCACTACCTGCGGGATTTGGGCTGTGAAACTTAACCTTCTTGGAATTTAGTTTCTTCCTCTGGAAAACAGGATGATAGTGTCTACCTTTCAGGGTGATGGAAGACACGTGTTTTTTTGTTTTTGTTTCTTTTAATGTTCCTTTGAAAACAAGACATCTTCTGCTTTCATATCCCACATACTTATCACCTATTTGCTATCAGATTTTTACTCCATCTCACTTGTTTTTTATCGTATTTTCCAGTTGCATGTCTCCTGATTTTCTCCGACCAGTCTGACAAACAACTAAGCTTCAACTCTCCAGAAATAGCCAAGTTCACTGAACTCCGCATTAAAATTGGAATAACCACCTCCCAGAAACATTGGAAAGCAATGAGGAGATGGTTTTCCCTGCCAAGGGTATTAGTCTTCCAGATGGGTGTGTTCCAGGTTGGCCCCCAGCTAAGGATGAAATTCCTCCTCTGTTTTCTGAGAGACATTTCTGACTTTCCTGGAAGCGTGGGTCATGGGAACCCTGGGGCTTTGGGAACTGCACATTACCATGTTCATACTGACTTGTTACCTCTTTACTTATCTATTCCTTTTCTCAACAGAGCCCATCTCTTCCTCCAGGTCTTTGGTCTCTTCTCTCCTTGCCCCATCATAGTACCAACAACGGCAAACTCAGCCATCAAGAAGTCCAGTCAGGTTGTGAAAACATCAAGGGAAAACTTCATTAAGGTGGGTCCATTGAGGGACAAACTCTAAGAATGGTTTATGATTGTCACCTCCAACTCCAACAATTAAAGTGATTATTATCGTTTATTAAGTACTCATCATGTGTCAGGCACTGTACTGGGAACTTCATATACATTACATTGTTTAATCGTTAAGACGACCCTGTGAGGTAGATAGTATTATTACCAGTTTGCAAAGGACAAAGTGCTCAGAGATGATAAGTAATTTGTGTAAGGGGGCAGAACGAAATGTTGAATGTGAACACTCTGATATCACAGCTCTATATGCTTCTCACTCCACTGTTTACTTTCCCAACAATGACATCTTGTGTTCAGAGGCACAGTAGGAAGGATAAACATGTTATGACTTCATAGAGATATGAGTAAAAATCTTGACTCTGACCATCACTATCTTGGGCAGGTGACATAACTCTCCTTAGTCTCTTTATCTGCAAAGTGTAGGTTATACTACATACTACACTGTTGATGTGAACACTAAATTGGATTGTCTTAGCTAACTTGAACAAGCACTTATTATGTATTAGGTGCTGTTCTAACTGCATTGTAAGTGCCCACTCATTTAATTTGTATAAGAGCATGATGAGATAGCTGTGATTATTCACATTTTATATATGATGAAGCTGAAGACCAGAAAAGTGAAGTATCTTAAGTTCACACAGCTAACAATAGTGAGGGTAAAATATGAAGACAGTAGGCAGACTGGAAAATTATGCATTTAACCACTTCACCTTGCTGTCTGGCTGGAATGTCAGTAAATAGAGGGCACTTAACAGAATCTCTGGCTATAGCAATGGTTCTGCCTTGAGGGGAAAGTGATGAGCCTTCCTGCCAAGCTGTAGTACTAACTTTAACTTCTTGGTACTCTTTGTGACATCTGTGTTGAATTTCATTTTTCCATGATCTAAACATTGTCTCTTCAACAAACACAATGTAAATTCCTTTGGCGGTCACAAGACAAATGTGCTGAACCTCATGTTGACCTATCAGTTCTGGTTACTCTCCATCTCTGGGCCTCAGTTTCTGATGAGAGATTGAATATATGAATGGACAGTGGATACACCATATACAAAAATAGAATTCCAATCCACAATCTGCAGCCGAGGAAACCAACCCATTTCCTATAGTACCCAGCCCAGGAAGCCAGTCGGCTATCTTTAAGTTGGATTTGTATGAAGTCAGACTACTATCTATCTATCTATGGAAGCCAAACCATAACCCCTATAGCAATTGACCCTAAATGATCAGAACTTGATTGGTAACTGAAAGCTTCCCTATTTTTTGTTCCTACTTTCAACTTAGCATGAACCAGAAAAGCTAAGTATGCACTCCTAACTAATCACATAGGATCAGCTTCTAGTTAGCCCACCAACAGCTTCCCCATTCCAATCAAGGCATATATCCAAAGCCTTCTTTATTTTCTACTGTAAAGCTTTCCTACTCATGCAGGCCTGTAAGTCTGTGCCAAAACACAAGTAATAGTAGCTGACTTCTTTGCTATAGCAAGCTCTGTATAAAGAAACTTTCCCTGTTCTCCTTTGGTTGGTCTTCATTTATCCCACACTGCATTTGCAAAATGAAAGAGTTGAAATAGATGATTCTGAATTCTACAAATCAGATGTACTACAACTGACTCAGGGGATCAGATGTAGCTGCAGCTGCCTTTCATTGCCAGACAGAGTTTGCATAGTTTCTATATCACTAGGTTTGCCTTCAGAATTTGGGGTTAGCATATCAGATTTGGCAGGCTTAAATGATGCCCCAGATGCCAGAAAGGCCGGACAAATCTTTCCTCTGTTGAGAGGTGGGCTCCTTCTCAGAATGAGAGATATCTCCCAAACCTAGACATGGAATCTAGATGCAGAGTAACTCAAAAGAATAAAAAAGTCGACTTATTTCCATCGTAGCTTGGAGTTACCCAAATTCTTTATTTTAGAAGACCCAGGCCTTCTCTAACATAGTTCAGTATAGCTTTGTCTGCCCAGACCTCTCCCAAAAGGATGGAGAGAGAATGAACCATTGCCCTTCTGGACTCAAGTTCCTGTAGGATAGGAGTCAGTCTTTTCAGCTTTTTAGCCTACCCTATCTGATCGTAACATTACATCATTGATAAGGATTGAATTCAAAAGCACAAGGATGGAATGTGTATAAAGACAAAGTTTTAAAAAATACTAAGTGAAATTGCTTTTTCTTTATATATATATATTTTTTTATTTACTTCTAGGAGAGAGAGAGAGAGAGACAGCGTGAGCAGGGGAGGGTCAGAGAGAGAGGGAGATACAGACTCTGAAACAGGCTCCAGGCTCTGAGCTGGNCAATAGGAGGCAGCAGAACAAATGGCAAAAAGATGACCGAATACAGCCACTCCCCTATTTCACTGGAAGGTTAGGAGGAGAGGAGGTGACACCCTGCAGTTCAACTCAACTGTCCTGAGCACATGAGTCAACTGCTTAACGGGAAGAAGGAAGGACTCGGAAGCCTGGAGGCAGGAAGCCCTGGATTACAACTAGAAATGCTAATACCTTTCAGAAAGCATTATTTGTCTGACTGAATGTTAGAAGTGGGAGAGAAGATAGATCATTTTACAGGGTGACTGGGGTTCAGAGAAGAAAGCGACTTGCCAAACTTTACACAATGAGTTATGGCAGAATTGGCATTAAAACTCAGGTCCCTGTACTTCCAACATTATTAAACCTCAATTCGATTCAAGAAGAAATAAGTCATCAATAGTGGAAATGAAATAAAATGGCCTTTATTCATAGATGACATGCATTGCCTGGGTAGAAACATATCTACAAAACTCTCTGAGGACTAATAAAGTTTCATTTGGTAGGAGCATATAAGATCAAGATACAAAGAGCAGTTGTATCTCCACATAGCATTAGCACACAATTAGAACTTGAAATTATATATATATACATATATAATACAAATAATAATAGAAGTAAATAATATATGAATAATATATGTATGTATGCATCTATTATATGTCTGTATATATTAAAATATTATAATAATATTTTTAAATAGTATATAATATATACACACACATGTATACACACTATTGACAAAAGCATAAAGAATTTTGAAACACTTGGGGATAAATCAGACAAGAGACCTGGAAGATTTCTATATTGAAAACTACAAACCGTTGCTGGGAGGAATAAAAGATGATCGAAATAATGGAAAAATACACCATATTCAAGGATTGGAAGTTTCAATATTATTAAGATGTCAGTTCCCAAACTGATCTATACATTCACTGCAATCACTATAAAATTCTCAGCAGCCTTTCTTTTAAGGTAAAACTTGATAAATTCACTTTAAAATTCCTACTAAAACACAACAGACCAAAATAGTCTTCTGAAAGAGAAGAACAATATTGAAGGATTAATATTATCTAATCCCAAGACTTATATAAAGATATGGTCATTAAGACAGTGTGGTATTAGTAGAAAAATAGATCAATGGAACAGAAAGGAAAGTCTAAAAAAAGACCCACACATTTATGGGCAATTGATTTTTAACAAAATTTTTAACAAAATTATAGAGGCAATTCAGTGGAGCTAGAAAAGCCTTAAAATTTTTAAGAAATGGTGCTAAAATAATTGGGTATTTTATGAAGAAAAATGAGTTCGGACCTATATCTTCCTCCACATATAAAAATTAACTCAAAATGGACCATAGATCTAAACAAACATTTATATACATACATGTATGTATATATATATACACACATATAAAAGCAAGATATTTGAGCAGACACCAAAGAGGATAAACAAACATCCAAAGCATATGAAAAGATGTTCAACATCATTTGTCATTAAGTAAATGCAAATTAAAACCACAATGAGATACTACCACATACCAATTAGAATGGCTAAAAGTCAACAGATTGACTATACTAAGTGCTGGGGAGGATGCGGAGCAAGTGAAACTATCATATACAGCTTTTGGGAGTGTAAAATGATAAAACTTTGAAAACAGTTTGTAAAAAGTATGCAAACATCCTCCGTATGACCCAGCCAATCTACTTTATGTATTTCTCCCAACGAAAAGAAACCATATGTCCATACAAAGCCTTGTACATGAATGCTTATAGCAGCTTTTTTAAAATAAAATTTTGAGGAGCGCCTGGGTGGCTCAGTCAGTTAAGCATCTGACTTCGGCTCAGGTCATGATCTCACGGCTCGTGAGTTCGAGCCCTGTGTCAGGCTCTGTGCTGACAGCTCTCTGTCTCTAAAAAATAAGTAAACATTAGAAATAAATAAAATAAAATTTCGAAACAACCTAAATGTCCACCAATAAATGAATGGCTGGTGTGCTGGATATATTTATTATCTTGATGGTGGTGACAGTTTTACAGATGTATACATAAGCCAAAACTTACCAAATTGTACTTTTTAAATGTGTGCAATTTATTGCCTGACAATAATATATCAGTAAAGCTGTTGCAAAATCATTCAATTTAAGGCAGTCCTCTTTCTAGGCATTGTGGAGGTTAGAAGCATATAAAGAGAATGAGAAGACACTGTCCAGCAATATATAGCCCAATATGATTAAGGAAAGACACTTGTGTGGAGGAATCAGAGAAGGCTTTCCAAAGGAGAGATCCTTGGATTAGACTTTTAAAGATAAACAAGGATGTCAGCACGTGGCCTGAGAAGACAAAGGACCTTGAAGTCCTGCCCCTCCAGGGAAGCTGTTTGATCTTGTGCTAATCTCCATATTTCTTTTTGTGTGTATAGCATATAGCAGTTTAAAATACCTTTGTTTAACTTGTTTTATTTACTTATTTATGTCCCACCTCCTATCAAAGTGATTTATCTTTATCTTCATAAAGATACTTGCAATACAAGATTTAAAGAAAGTGGATGAAATCCTTGGAACACAGACAGGATAATGAAGTTGAACTAAGACTTCTTCCACAAAGGATGTATCATAAGTTTCTGAGTCATAAGTTGCTAGAAGGCTCAAAATTTGGCTCTGTGATTTGTACAGGTTGGAACAAATTGGGAAATGATTATTGCAGACTCACCAAGCACTTGGTCTAAGCTATCTATTTGAACCCTCACAAACCCTGCTCGGTGGGTGTATCCCTCCTCCCAACGGCAGAGCCCAGAGATTTTTCTGAAGCTTCTGGGGGCTGATTAATATGTGGAAATATTTTCTTCCTCATCTGTTCTACATGAAGAAGGAGACAGCTGCTGGCTTGTAAAGGAGACTTCTCACTGAGAAGATTCCAGGAAAAATTGGAAAAATCAGGAAATATGACAAGAAAAAACCTGAAGATATTGAAGAGTTAACAGGACAGACCAAATTACAGAGCCAGGATTTGGGTAATGGCAACCCAGTGCTGGGTTGTGCACTGGGCATGGCTTTTCCCGCAGGGAAGTCATCGAAATTGAGGAAAGTTCATGAAAGGTTGGGAGACTGAGAAGGTGTATGGAATTCGACACAAATTTACAGGATTTGGGCCAACAGCAATAGGTGCTCAGAGCTTGCTAGAGAGGCGCCCTCCTAACTCCCTGCTGAGAGCCCAGGGAAAAAATCAGCTTTGAATTATCTCAATCTGTCGAAGCAATCTGAGTAATTAGAGTAATTGAGGTAATGTGAGATAACTAATCCACAACTCTTCTTTCAGAAGCAAATATAAATCCACCTCAGAGGAAAATGATATTCTAAGCTTGATATTATCTTTATAGTTTATCAAATACAGCGCCTGGAAGTGTTCAGAATAGGCAAACCGATAGGAACAGAAAATAAACCAGTGGTTTCCAGGCACTAAGGGCAGGGGGAATGGGGAGTGACTGAGAATGAGAAGTGTGTTTCTTTTGGGGGTGATAAAGATGTTCTGGAATTAGATAACAGTGCTGATTGCACAACTCTGGGAATATACCCAACACCACTTTTAAAGGGTGAATTTTATGGTATGTGAGTTACGTCTCAATAGAGCTATCATATGAAGATACAATGAAAATATTTTCAGGTCAACAGCGTTAACAGAAAGTAGGAATAGTTATTTAAGGCATAATGATTTTAGGACAAAATGAACTGGCTTCTTAGGAAATGATTTCATTCTCATTTACTTTCATTATAAATGTTAATGAAAAGGCAGCCCACTCAATGAATTCTGGTCTTAAGATTTTCATATCATATTCTCACATGATACCTCTTCGAGCTGAACTATTTACCATTTTTTTAAAAAATTTTAATGATTTATTTATTTCTGAGAGAGAGAGAGGCAGAGTGAGCAGGGGAGGGCCAGAGAGAGGGAGACACAGAATCTGAAACAGGCTCCAGGCTCTGAGCTAGCTGTCAGCACAGAGCTTAATGCGGGGCTCGAACCCACGAACCATGAGATCATGACCTGAGCCAAAGTCGGAGGCTTAACCGACTGAGCCACCCAGGTGCCCCCTATTTACCATTTTTTAAAGCAATTTTGCAGGCATTGTAAACAGATGATAGAAACTGGGATTAGCCACAGTATATTCTATAGTTTCTAGACGAGGCATTATAAGGACTATTTTTATTCCTTCTAAGTGAAAGGGCATAGAGATAAAGAGTAAGAAGTTATCTGTAGCCATCTCAAGTTCTTTTTATTAATAAAATGCATTAAATGTATCATGATAATAAATAGAAATAATAGTAATATTTTAATAATAGCTAACCTTTTAAATGTTTTAACGTTTATTCATTTTTGAGAGACAGAGAGAGGAAGAATGTGGGGGGCGGGAGGCAAATAGAGAGGGAGGCACAGATTTGAAGTAGACTGCAGGCTCTGAGCTGTCAGCACAGAGCCCAACGCGGGTTCTCTTCAAACCCAAGAACTGCGAGATCATGACCTGAGCTAAAGTCGGAAGCTTGATCGACTGAGCCACCCTGGCACCCCTAACTTTTTCTTGTACTTACATGTTGAGCTCTGTCTTCTACATGCTTTGCATGTATTTTCTCATTTAACCCTCACAAAAACCTATGAGGTGGGTAGTACATTTTTATTCTCTCTTCATAGATGAAGAAACTGAAGCATAGGGAATCAAGGGACTTATCCAAGGTCACACAGCTAGTAAATTACAGAGGCAGGAATCCAAAACCAAAGTGTGACTTCATGCTACAAGTCTTCAGGTGCCACTGTGCCATTGACTCCATACACTCAGGCTTGGAGTCAGAGTCCTGAGGTCAAGTCTAGGTAGCTCCATTTACTAGCCCTATGAGCTCAGGCAAACCATTAAACCTCTCTTTGCCTGGGCTTTCTTTTTTGTTTTTAAAAAAGTTTTTAAATTTATTGGTTGAGAGGGGGGACATGCAGAAAGAAAGAGAGAGAGAGAATTCTAAGCAGGCTTCATGCCACCAGCGGGGAGCCTGACGTGCGGCTCTATCTCACTAACTGTGAGATCATGAGCCCAAATCAAAAGTTGGATGCTCAACTGACTGAGCTACCCAGGTGCTCCCTGCCATGGCTTTCTAATCCATAAAATGGAGATAATGACGTCTTCTCTGACTCACAGGGTTTTCGTGAATATCAAATTGTGGGAGAACTTTGTAAAGTACAACACAACAGGCTGGCTTATTGGACTAGAATTGAGACATAACCCCTTCCTCCCCAAAGAAATGGTGCGTTCTGATTCCAGGCTACCAGAAGTGGCCCCCAAACAAATCATCCATGGCACCCTGGTATGTGACCAAGAATGGCTTGCAGTATAAATTGGGAAAGCTCTTTCTCTGAACTCTGTAACACTTTGGGCCGAACATCTCATTTGTGGTGAGTGAGATCTTGCGACATTTTTTGGCTGGAGCAAATTGGCACTGAGAACCTGGTGAGGAGAATCTCATTGTCACCATCCCTGGGGAAGCAGCCGGAGCTTACAACAGCTGGCATGGTCAGTCCTCATGGTACAGCCTGGTGCATGGACGCGCCTCTGACAGGCACTCCTTTGGGAATTCTCAAAACCTTCTGGAGAATGGGACTCTGTAAGAACTTCCTATGTTTACAGGAGGATTTGGGACCACTGAACTTTGAGATATTTCATTTCTAAGTTTTAATCACAGTTACTGAGACATGAACATTCAGGTTTCACTATTCCAGGTTATCTTTATTACTATTTTACGGTGGGAAAGAGGAATCCACTCAAACAGGATTAAGCAATTAGATCCATTATATCTCTTTTCTTGTGAGGCCATCTCTCTGGCCTGGGAAAAAGAATGGTGACTTTTCAAGGCAGGAAATACCCCCCAGAAGGAAATACCCTCTCTTCATTTTCATGAGTCATACATAAGGATATTTTTTCTGAAGTTGATGGCAGAATGGACAATGATCCCCACCCTCTGTAGCTGGAAGCAGCTTCTACTCTTCATCAGCCCTTTGACTTTTGAGGTTTCCCTCGATTTGGTCATTTATCCAGTGGGGAAAGCCTAGAGATAAGGAGCTACACACATAAAAATTTGGGGGGGGGGTGTTAAGAACCCAAGTCATTTTGCCTTTCAAGCATCATATGTAAGCCCTTTCAGAGACACAGTCTCTAGTTTCTCATGTTCTGGGGCAAGCTCAGACCTGCCAGATCTTAACCTGCCTTTCTTTGCCAGGTTTAAAATCCAAGTAGTGAGTACGTGGGTAAAAGTGTGTGTGTGTGTGTGTGTGTGTGTGTGTGTGTGCGCGCGCGCGCGCGCGAACGTGAGTGAGCGCTACCACGCGCGCGCGTGTGTGCCAGCCGTCTGTTGTTGCCTTGTCCAAAATGTTTTACTGGCACCTACAGATAGAAGAGTCCTCTCCATCGCTCCTGCCAGGAGCACCCCCATCCATCTTGCATTCTGGAGCTGTTGTCCCATCATGTGACTCCCGAATGACTGAGCAGCCGGTTGCTGGATCCCAAAGTCGTCAGCATCATGCCACAACCTGACCTCATCCTGCCGAATGCATTGCTTGCACCGTGCTTCAGTAGAAAGCAGTGCTTTCCATCAAAGGATTTTTGAGAATCTCTGACTTATAATGACTTGTCTCAATAGCATATACACTAAGAATTTTTCCTAGATCAGAGCCTAAATTGATTTTCTGTGGGTTGGAAGGGTCTTTAAAAACATTTCAGTTCTCTAACATTAGCCAGGTTGGCTGAATTATGCCCTCATCTCTCTCAATGTCTTCTTACAACAGAAGTGATTTCTCACTTATTTTACACATCCAACGCATGTCAGCATGGAGCTCCGTCCATCATGGATACTCAAGGGGCCAGCCTGAAGAAAATGCTTCTATCCTGTAATGCTGTCATCTCAACACAAGCAGGACATGAGAGAGCCTGGAGCAGTATGCATTTGCACATGACCAAAATGACACGTTTCTTCCACCTCAAAATAGTCACATGGCCCATCTAACTTCAGTGGGGCAGGGAAGTGTGATTTTCTAGGAAGAGGGAAGCTGTTAACTGAGAAGCAAATGAAATGTCTGCCATACTTTATTTTTTTTAATTTTTGAATATTTATTTTTGAGAGGGAGAAACAGAGTACAAGTGGGGGAGGGGCAGAGAGAAAAGGAAACACGGAATCTGAAGCAGGTTCCAGGTTCTGTGCTGTCAGCAGAGAGCCTGACATGGGGCTCAAAGTCACAAACCATGGGTTCATGACCTGAGCCTAAGTCAGAGGCCTTAACCGACTGAGCCACCCAGGCACCCCATGTCTCCCACACATTAAAGAGGATATCCAACCCAGAGTACATTCAGAGATTTAAAATCTCAATTCATATGCTGAGTTAACCCAACCAAATGCCGATTTCAAATCATTATGAATAGTTTCATATTGAGTATCTTACTCACTGTTTATTTATTCAATAATCTATTTTTCTTTGCAGAGCAGTGTAAGGAAAAGAGAAGGATACAAGATCTCATCCCTTTGCCCTCCCAAAATCTTAGTTCAGGAGAGAGAGAGAGAGAAACTTATTTCATAATAGGTGTCCAAACAGAATGTGTGTATGTGTATTATATATGTGTATATACCTGCATATATATGTACAACTGCTTTTGACAGTCAGCAAAATATCATGGCCATCTTTCTATGTCAAAGCAATAAGGGGTGGTTAGTGTTTGGCAGGTGGCAGGGACATCCCAGATTGTGAACAGGTGGGCAGAGGACAGAGGTGGAGATAAGCAGTTCAGTTGGGCTGGGACCACAGTGTGCAGAGGTGTGGGAAGAGATGAGCTGGGAAAACGAATGGACCAGGTTTCAGAGACAGTGCATTTCCAGGTCAAGGAGTTTCAATAGTCTTTAGTGAGCAACAGTGAAACTAATGATTTATTTAAATGAAAAGTAACTTAAAATTTTTTAACTATTTATATTTGAGAGAGAGAGAGCACAAGCAGGGGAGGGGCAGAGAGAGAGGGAGACAGAAGATCCGAAGCAGGCTCCAGGCTCTGAGCTGTCAGCACAGAGCCGAATGTGGGGCTGGAACCCATGAACCGTGAGACCATGACCTGAGCCAAAATCAGATGCTCAACTGACTAAACCACTTGGGAGCCCCCAAAATAACTTTTAAAGAAATTTGCACTTATATTCAACTTGTATAAACTTGGAAAATACAGAAAAGCTATAGAGAAGAAAAACACCCATTATCTCACCACTCACCACAGAAAAGATAATTTTGTTAATAGCTTGGTATTTATAGTTGTTGGTCATTTTCAACATATATGCTCACTTTTTTTTATAAAAATGGGATCATACTGCCTATATCATTCTGTAACCTGATTTTTAAACCTAAAATGTTATAAAATGTTTTAAGACTGTAAATACAAATTCGATTATATGGACTTTTACCCATAATCATTTGAGAATCACACAAAAATAAGCAATCAATTTGATTCAATTTATCCCCCCTGAAATGCGTTCCATTTGCCTGATTTTGAAGTTAATAATTGATTAGAGAACAATCACACTTGTGATTCACAAATCACAAACCAAAGATGATTTGGGGGGGGGAGGGCGGTGAGGAGTACAATCGAGTTGTGCATTTAGAAGGATCTCCTAGAGTAGCATGCATTCGTTTGAAAGAGGAATGAGATAGGAAGAATCTGTAAGACCCCCTTTCCCTCGCTTTCTTTTTCCTTTCTCTTCCTCCCTCCCTCCTTCTTCCCTCCTTTCCTTCCTTTCTTAAAAAAAAAAAAATCTCCATTTGGAAAAGCAATCTGGGATATGTGAAAGAGTGACACAGGAAAAAGGAGAATCCTATACCTGGATCTATTCAAGAGACTGTAACTACCCTTTTCCCCAACCTGTGTACTGTCATGCCTTTAAAATATTCATGTCTTTGGGACTCAAAGCTGACGTTTTGCAGGCTTTGGGAGGGTACAGGAGCCTGACTTCTAGGAAGCAGAGGCAGTTCTCAGGACTGGGTGTCCCCTGCGGTTCTGTTTCCTGTAATTGGCCAAAAGCCTTTGCTTAGAGAGTGACGATGCTCTCTCCTCCTACTTCTCCGTTCTTGCCGGCATCTCTGAGGGACCAGCAGCACCCTAGGCCCCTCTTCATGCTCTTAAGTGGTATTGAAATTGCTGTTCCCCATTGATGTCCATGAATAATTAAGCAAAAGAACTATCTGTGGTGGTCCCGCTTCTTGCAGCTTCGAGATCTTTCTTTTCCTTGGTCCCCTACGGTAACTGTATGGCCATGGAATTTGTGAGGGTCACAACGGTCTCAGGCAGGTACTCTCCCTTTGTTTTTGCTGGTAAACTCCTGCTCAGCCTTCAAGAGTCAGATGAAACATCACCCCTGCTGGAAGGCTTCTCCACCCCTTCCAGCACTGTTCCAAGACTGTGGGAGATTCTGCCTCATGTGGCATGGTGTTTTCATGAGCTCCGTCCTTCTGTTCAGGGCACCCAAGACACAGTGTTGCAATTTAGCTGCTTGGCAGTGTATCTCCACTTTACTGATACATTAGAGTCCAGAGGACTGCATCTGAATTTATTTTTTAACAGCTTTATTAGGATATAATTTATACACCATAGAGTTTACCTATTGAAAGGGTACAATTAAATAGCTTATAGAGTGTATTGTCGTGATATAATCTTAGAATATTTTCTTTAGCCCTTAAAAGAAACCTTGAACTCATTAGCAGTCACACATTCCTCCTACCCACGCAGAACCCAAATCCAAGCCCTAGGCAACCACAACTCTCTTTTCTGTCTCTATAGATTTGTCTTTTCTGGACATTTTTGCAGAAGTGTTATTATAGTAATTCATTTTTTTTATATAACCTCTTCTGGCACTCAGTAGTGGTTAGGAAATGTTTGTTTGGTAAATGAATGCACGTCTGCATGATTGAGAAGTTGCACGGAAGAGTGGTACAGGGCAAGGAATACTAGACTAAAAGCCAGAAGACCTGCAATCCAATCTGGTTCTGTTGTTTGTTTATGTGTCCTAAGGAAAATCATTTGACTCTTCTCACTCTTAGTTTTCTTTTTTTTTATGTTGATTTATTTATTTTAAAAGAAAGAGCATACAAGCAGGGGAGGGGCAGAGAGAGAGGGAGAGAGATAATCCCAAGCTGGCTCTGTGCTGTCAGTGCAGCACAGAGATGGGGCTCCATCTCATGGACCCATGAGATCATGACCTGAGCTGAAATCAAGAGTCAGATGTTTAACTGACTGAGCCACCAAGGCGCCCCCTGACTCTTAGCTTTCTGCTCCGCAGAGAAATAATACCTGCCCTCCTTATCTCAAAAGGCTACAGTGAATGTCAAATGAGAACATTTATTTGGCAGTATTTTGTAGATCTACGCATGCTGTATAGATGTAAAAAGAATTTGTTTGCTTTTACTTTCATCCCCTGAAATGTCTGTAATCATACATCATTTTCTCCACCAACTACAGAGAAGGTAGAATGGCCGAGTGCTAGTCTAAGGAGGCTAACCCTTGACACCCATGTTTCATCTCTGTGCCTGGAATGATAGCAGCCGAGACAGAGAAAGAGCTGACAAAATGCCCACGTACCCCACATATATTACTGCATAAGTTCCCCAGCCAAATAGGGAGATAAAAATCATCTTTAGAGCAAAGATTAAACTCAATTCGCTGGAAGAAAAATGATGATGTAACTTTCTTTTAGCTCCTGGCTATCAGGAAATCCTAGTCCACGGGCTCATCATTTCTCTCCTATAGGGCATTTCCATTGATCAGGAAGAAGGGGTATTCAGGTGTAAGAGTGAGTTCTTTATTGCTTCACCTGGGATTGGAGATGGGACCCTTCTCCATCCTGATTCAGTCCCTTTCACTCTATATAGATTTAGAGGAATTTACAGGAGATGTGGGGGTAGGAGTAAATTTACTTCTCAAACATAAAATTGAAACTCTGCAGAGAGATATACATGACAGAGGTGATATGAGACAAACAGAATAAACCTTCTAAATCTAATAAAGAATATTTTGGGGATGGAGGGAGGTGGCCTTGTAAATCAAAGTTTATTCTCAAGGGAACTTTTCTCTCACCCAATATTTTTGCAAAAGAAATTCCCCCAAGTTCCAGAGAGCATGGAGGTTAGAGAGATTAGAAGAACCTCTGGTTCTAGTCTGGTCTAGGATGGAGTTTGGGTAAAAATTTGTGGATCTAGACCGAAGTACCAGCCCCACTTTCTCCAACCTTTTGAAATCTGACGCTTGGGGCCTCCTCAGGGGTGAGCCAGCAGGTCAGCCCTTGCCCATCCGCTCCCTCCCAGGAGCCTCAGGGCTCTGCTACCCAAGTCGCCATCTTGCTTTCTCCACATCCCTGACCATGTTATCTCTCCACTCCCCCTGCCCCAGTAAGGGCTCCCTTCTTATCCTTCTCTGGCATTATTTCAGCTGTTTCCCACACAGCCACTACTTTCCTCTGGTCCAGGATTTCACAGTCTCAGCATTGTTGGCATTTGGGCCACTTAATTCTTTGTGGTGAGGGCCCTAGGATGTTCAGCGGCATCCCTGGCCCATTCTACTCTGTGTCTGTAGCACCTCTGCCTCCCATACTTCCCTGTTAGGACACCCCAAAAACATCTCCAGACATTGTCATATGTACCCTAGGGACAAAATTGTCCTATTGAGAGTCACTGCTCTAATCCTCCTGCTTTCATTTGAAACCTTCGTTTGTTACACATTTACTACATGAACATATATATTTATTTTAATATATTTTAATTTTAACATATTTAAGAATCACCTTGGAGTTTCTTAAGATTCACAATCTGGTTCAGTAGTTCAGGGAGAAGGGTTTGAGATTCTGCATTTCTTTTTTGCTAGTTTATTTTAGTGGTGAGAGAGAGAGAGAGAGAGAGCAAGCATGAGCAGGGGAGGGGCAAAAAGAGAGAGAGAGAATTTCAGCAGGTTCCAAGCTATTAGTGTGGAGGTCAACAGGGGGCTTGATCCCACAACCATGAGATCATGACCTGAGCCAAAATTAAGAGTCAGACGATTAACCAACTGAGCCACCCAGGCGCCCCATATTTTGCATTACTAATGAGCTTCCAAATTCCACTGTTGCTGCTGTTCCACAGACCACACTTAGAGTAACAGGCTGTCATTGTGTCCTATGTAGGACTTGATTTTATAGATGAGAAAGCTGAAACATGGACAGCTCGGAGGCAACTCAGTCCTGTTTTGAACCCAAGTCTGTCTGTGTGCTAAGCTCGCGCTTATAACCAGCAACCTGAGTTGACTCTGGGCCAAGGTCCCTGAGTTCTCTCTTCCCAGGTAATCATGCTATGTTAAGCTGAGGCACCTGTTTGCCAGGAATTTCCATATTATATGATTCCTTCTCTAGGAAGTTAGCTACTCATGACCTCAGGTGGATATCCTGGAACCTATCACACTATATCCCATGACCTCAAGCCTCTGTTCTAGCCTGCCCTGCTAACAGCTCATCCCTCCTGCCCCCCTGCCTATCAGCAGACAGTCGGCTAGCGTTTGTCTGGTGAGCCCTGGGGCTCCCTTTGCCTCTCCGCTTCCTGCCTCGGCTGTCTGTCTCTCCAGTCCTCACCTGTCTCCCCCTTGTCTATTGCTGCTACACTTTCACTTTGTGTTCTTTCCCGTCTCTTGAATGCCTCTGGGCATCTTCTTACCGTAGAAGTGAAGGATTTTTAGCAGTGCTCCGGATCCTGAAGGGGAGGAAAGGGTGTGGTGTGGGCTCCTGCCTAGGACCGGAAGGCAAGACGTAGGTCTTCCAGGAGCAAAGGACTCAAGCTTGGTCCTCATACAGGCAGCAGCAGCAGACCAAGGATGGCAGCAAGTATTTTGTCTGCTTAAGAAAATAAACACCATTGCACGTGTGATGAAGGGAAGGAGTGTCGGTGTCGGAAAGATTGGAAAGGGTCAGCCAACTGGAGAGATGCGGAAGGGTCAAGACCCCCAGGACTCTGTTCTTCCTTTTCCACTAAACTGGGGAAAATTTTCCCACCCCTCGTGTCACATTCTAGTCCCGTGTCTCTTGCCTGAACCCAGGTTTAAAGGTGTTTGTACGGTCGGGTGTTGTATGTAAGCGATGAATCACTGAATTCTGAATTCAATTACTCCTGGAACCAATTTTGACTGTATGTGAACTAACTAGAATTTAAATAAAAATTTGAAAAGAGAAAAAAAACAGTAAAGATGTTTGTGTGGGAAGGTCATTTAGAACAGGACTCGGCAGCTTCTTTGCTCGGCAGCAAAGGGGCAGAGCATAAATATTTTGGGCTCTATGGGCCATACGGTCTCAGCCACATCTATTGGTCTCTGTCATTGTAGCACAAAGCAGCCACAGACAATATGTAAGCAAACTGGGTGTGGCTCTGTCCCAATAAAATTGTACTCATGGACACTGAAATTTGAATTTCACACACTTTTCATTTCTCATTTTTTTCCCCAATCATTACAAAACATAAAAACCATTCTTAGGTCACAGGTAAGCCTTTCTTAGCTTATTCTTTGTCTGCAGTTTGTCATTCCCTGATTCGGGGTCCAGCGTTGGCTGACAATGTGTCCCAAGGACAGGGTCAAATTCTCATGGGAAATATAGTATTAAACAAAGTTAGGGGCACCTGGGTGGCTCAGTCAGTTAAGCATCCGACTTCGGCTCAGGTCATGATCTCACGGTTTGTGGGTTCGAGCCCTGCGTCGGGCTCTGTGCTGACAGCTAGCTCAGAGCCTAGAGCCTCTTTCAGATTCTGTATCTCCCTCTCTCTCTGACCCTCCCCTGCTCACACTGCCTTCCTTTCTCTCTCAGAAATAAGTAAAACATTAAAAAAAATTAAAGTTAAATGCACGTCCTCAACTCCTCAGCCCTAATGGGACGTCTCAGTCTTCATTATTCTCAGGAGCAGGCCATGTTTCTGAGAGGGGCTGGCACGTGCCAGCCTATACTAATTTACTCACTGTGAAGTCTCCTGACACCCTGGACCAGATTCTGTGCAACGTGCTTTAGGAACACCGCTCCGGTTTACCCTTCACTTTACACATGGGGTGACTGAAGTCTGAGAGCCTTGCCTGCTGGACATAAGGTTGGGCTTCTTGGCTGTGCTGATGCTCTGGACACCTCTCACTTCCACCTGTCCTGGGTGACCCCCAGCCAAGCAGCACAGGCCGAGGCTAACCCACCTGGACACCAGGGTCCCTCAGCTCTCCAGACCTGGTCATGCACGCACTTCCTTATTCTTCCTGAACCTGAGAGGGGGCCATGGGTGGGCTCATGTCAGGGAATATTCTAAACTTCCTGGCCCTGAGCGATCCCAGAGGTGTGTATAGGCTATCCCGAGTCTCTAGTTTACTGTCCCATCAGTAGTCGGGCATAATTATGGAAAGAGTTTGGAGTAAGGAGACTAAGGTGCTCTGTGTAATTACCTGTGTATGGAGTTCACAAAGCATCCAGTCACTTTCCCATCTCCTCTTTGCACCTGCCCTCTGGGAGAGGTGGGACAGGCTTTTGTTTGTGGGTTTTAATGTTACAGATGCAGAAACTGAGGCTCAGGGTGGTTGGGAGACCAGCCGCTGGTCACAGAGCTGGTGGCACAGCCAGAGCTCAGCCCAAGGTCTCATCTCACCTCAGGGGCTGTTTTCCCCATTTGCCCATTGTCTTCAAGTGAAGGGTGAGTAGGCGGTGAAGTAATTCTCTAGGAGAGCATGACCAATTTCCCTTTCTCCACCTCCCCTTTTTCCTCTGCCCCTCCCCCCAGCCCCCATATATATGATCTCCACCAAGCCTTGCTAGCCGGCACATCTTTACTTCCGAAACGGCTTTCAGTGCCCGGCGAAGAACCTTCCACCCACAGTCACACCCCTGATCAGTGAACGGTGAGGGTGCCTGTCCAGCTTGCCCCTCCATAACAGGAACCAGCCGCCCCCTAACAGCAAGCCCTCGAGTGTCGCTTCCAGGACCTGGGGTGAGTGATGGGGGGTCCTGACTGCTTCGCTTCAAAGCATTAGACCACTGCTTTCTTGGGAATGGGTGCTGGGGGGAAGGATGAGAAGCTGCATTCTCTCGCTTTAACACCAAGTAGGGTCTGGGCTGGATGGAAAGAAGGACGGGAAGATTGTGAAGCCCAAAGATGAATTTTCAAGAGAGGCTGCAAAACCTGTGGTGTTTGAGGGAACAGAATGAAAGACTTTGAGGGAGACACTGAGGCACCGACCTGCACGACAAAGGATATCAGGGACTCGTCCTGGGCACGTGTTAGCCGTCGTTCCAGAAACCGGTCTTCTCCCACCTTCCTGCAAGGCTAGGGCTAGAACTGAGTGGCTTCAGGTGTTAGACCAGTGCCCGGAGTAAGACAGGTTCTTAAATGTTTGCGGAAGGAAGTCAGAAAGAAGGAAACGGAGGGAGGGAGAAAGCGGGGAGGAAAGAAGGAAGAAAAGCAAAAGGGGGAAGGAACTCCCTGCATTCGGTTATGATAAACAGATAGTGGGCTGCCATCGTCTAGCTTGGGGCCTCTACACAGTCATCCCAACTGGAGCTTCAGTGAGAAGTTTTAACGATGAGTCACCTGGAGATCTGATTCCTCCCTCTCATTCAGTTACCTGAAAAGTTAATTCTTAGAGTCAGGGCTGAGTCGCACACTTGAGGGGGCAGAATGAATGTGTGCCCCTAACTTGCTGTCTGTGCCCCTCCCAGAGTCCAGGATCAATCCCTGCGCTCCCTGGTGATGGGAAGTTAGAATGGCCTTCTGTTGGGGGTGGAGAAAAGACCCGCCCAAGTGTGGCTGGTGACTTTAGGGCAGAGCTCGGGCAAGCAAATGCATAGTTGAGGTCCCTCTCCTCCAGAGTCTGGGCTCCCTACACGCATTAAATGCCACCAGTCCCTTGCCTTTGGTCAAATTCTGACTGGCTGGTTGTTGGCTGGAGAGAACTGTCAGGGAGCGAGGAAGGAGGTGCTGGGTGTGTGTGACATGGGTGGGCATGGTGGGGGAGGGCATAGAGAGAGAGTGAGACCAGCTGGTACAAGATAGAGGGCACAAAGATCCTCACCCCACCCCAGTGCACAGCAAGGCCACATGTTTGGAATGTTCTAACACTAGAAACTTATCCTGGTCTCAAATTTCACACCTGTGTGTTCCCAAAGCTGGTCAAGGTAGAACCGAGGGGCATTACTCTGGGAATGCCCCTGCTGGGCAGAAGACCTTCCTCAGTGGAATGTCTCCATTCTTACTTCCAGCAGGATCCACACCTGGTCCTTCCTTTGCCACAGATGGGCTTTCCAGTGCCGAGGACTGCTCTCCTCTGCCTGGGTCTGATCCTACTTCTCTGGAGCCAGGGGCCAGGCATCCAGGGCCACGAGTTCCAATTTGGACCCTGCCGAGTGGAGGGAGTTGTCCTCCAAGAGCTCTGGGAAGCCTTCTGGACCATGAAGGACTTCGTGGTGAGTGAAATGCTGGCCTGGGCCTGGCCGCAGGGGTTGCCATGAGTGCAGGATGGTATCTTATGATCGTGGAGCCCTTTGTAACTCGCTGTATATTCTTTTCCTATGTGATAACTTGAAGTCAGATGTGTCACAAGCCCACACTCCCTCTTGCACACAAGGAAACAGAGGCTTAGAAAGGAAGTGGTCAATGTCTAGGAACATAAACACAGCCCAAGGGGAATAGAGAAGGGAACCTGATTCATCCGGGCGTCGTCCCACGGGGCCAGGGCACTCCACCAACCAGAAGTCATGGGAAATTCTTTGAGACCCACTGAAGTTTTCACCAACTGCTTTGCCAGATTCCTGCTAGTCTGTTCCCACCTACCCAAGGCTTCGGCTAAAGGTAGAAAGAATGGTACATGCCGAGATGGGAGGGGGCGGTTTGTGAAATGTGGCTGTGAATTTCTCCAAGTCCTGAAAGTGATCCAGTACTCACACTGGCAAATGTGTTCCTTAAACAATGATTCGGATTCTGGGCACTCCATGAGGCAGCCTGGGGGAGGGGAGAATGAGGACGCGGGACAAGACAGCTAGGTGTGATCGTGACCTTGAAACTGGGCACAGTGCCCCTCCCCCATCAGTTTCCCTTTTTTGCACATTGAGGAGGTGGGAAATGAGCTCCTTTCTCACAAAGGTGATTTCAGTATAATCCAAGATTTGGAGCATGAGGCTGGGCTGCAGGGAAAGCTCCAAGGGCAAGAGGTAGTTCCAAGGAGCAGCCCCCACCCCATGCCAACCCCGGTGGAATATGGAGGCAAAGCTCTGCCTCTAAGTCCTTCATAAACCAAATAGGCTTATTTCTTCCTGACCAAAGGAATCAAACTTTGGGCTGTGAGAGCTCCTGAGATTCCATCTGCCCGTGTGGATTAAGCATAGTGATTTTTGTGGCTAGAAATTTGTACCCTCACCCCAGGGGCCAACTCAGCACAGCCCTTCCTGGGTCCTCCCTTGGTCCTTCTGGCCTCTGAGATTTCAGACTAGATAGATTTGGGGGTCAGCGTGCTTTTGCAAGGTTGGTTTCTATGCTGCCCCCCAAGCTGGATACATCTTTTCTTTCTATTCCCAAAGCAAGCTAAGGATCACAACACCAGTGTCCGGCTGCTACGCAAGGAGGTTCTGCAGAATGTCTCGGTAATCAGACGCTGGGGAAGGACGATGCCTCTCTCTGATCACTTGTCTTCTATAGGTAGGGGTGAGGGGTGGCCTAGGGGAGGCTGATAGAGACCTCCCTTCTGCCCAGGCTGAGCCTACAGAGGACGGGGCTGGGCAGTGAGCGAGAGAAGTCAATATCTGGGTCCTTACCTCAGTGTCTGGGTTACATGGGTGTGTGTGTCGTGGTGGTGAGGAGGGTGGTGGGGATTAATCTCCAGTTAGTTCCCAGCAATCTTTATCTCTCTTTTGCTTGTGTAGGCCAGTGGGTGTCCACTTAGGTCTCTTTGGTTCCCATCCGTCTTTCTCACCCACTGTCTTCCCCTTATGCAACTAGGCAGTCAGCGAGCACATGTACTGAGCCCTGATCCCTGTGAGGTACTGAGCTTCACTCTGGAGCTTAAGAGGGCTAGAGTGCAATCCCTGTGTTCCAGGGTATTCGTTTTCTTCTCTCACTTCTCTTTCCAGTTCTTTCCCTGGACTCTCAACAGTGAACCACCAAGCGACTTTCAGGGTCCATCACCGCCCACAGTATTAGAGAGGCCATGTGGTCTAGAGGAAAGAATATTAGCCAGATGGGGGGTCAGGAGTCCTGAGACTTAGGTCTGTGTCTGCCACTGACCGTTGTGTCATGCTTGGCAATTCCCTTCTCTCTGTGTCTGTGGCTCCTGCTGTAAATCAAAGGCACCACTCTGCATGCCCCTGAAGACTCCTTCAGATCTAATGTTTCCCAACAGCTCCTAGAAGATCTCTTTCTCTGTGTGCTTATCTTGCCCCATGTGGCATGTGGGTTGTGTGTCCAGGATGGGGGTGTGGGCAGAGGGCTTTTAGTGACTGAGACTCTTCCCAGGATGCCGAGAGCTGTTACCTTGTCCGTGCCCTGCTGAAGTTCTACTTGAATACCGTTTTCAAAAACTACCAGGATAAGGCAGCTGACTTCAGGGTCCGGAAGTCATTTTCCACTCTGGCCAACAACTTCATTGTCATCGTGTCAAAACTACAGCCCAGCGTGAGTAGAACAAAGCTGGGACCCGGTGCCCACGGGAAATGGTATATTTTGAGAAGACGCCCTCCCTCCCCTCATCTTTCTTTTTTTAATTTTTTAAATGTTTATTTTTGAGAGAGAGAGGGGAGTGAGAGAGAGAGAGAGAGCAGGGGAGGGGCAGAGAGAGGGGGAGACACAGAATCCGAAGCAGGAACCAGGCTCTGAGCTGTCAGCACAGAGCCCAATGTGGGGCTTGAACTCACAAACCTCGAGATCATGACCTGAACCGGAGTCAGTGACTTAACTGACTGAGCCACCCAGGCGCCCCTCCCTCCTCTCGCCTAGTCCTATTTATTCCACAACAGGGATTAAGTGCTGGGGTGGAAGAGCGTGCAGGCTCTGGACACTAGTAGTCCTAGGTTCAAGTTCAGGTCTGCTTCTAATCAGCTGGATAGCCCTTTGCAGAGCAGTCAACCTCTCTGGGCTTCATTTTTCTTGCCTATAAAAAGTAGATAGATGATCATCCCTATGTGGCAAGATGGCTGTGATAAAAAGAAGAGTCAGCGCCCCCCACGGGTGGGAGTTCAGTGTTGGCTACTTTGAGAATGTGGGACGCAGAGCCTACCTTGGGAACCCCTCTGGCGTCACTAGGAAGGAGTGGGAGGGGCTTGCCTCTGCCGCTATCCAACACTTGACACAATTTGCTTTCTATTATCTAGCAGGAAAACAAGATGTTTTCCGTCAGTGACAGTGCACGCAGGCGCTTTCTGCTGTTCCAGAGAGCATTTAAACAGGTAACCAATGCCAGAATTTGAGAGCCTGCCTATCCATGAGTAGACTAGCCTGAACTGTCACACGAGGGTGCCTCAGAGGTCTAATGCAGAATTCACTGCAGGTGTCTCCACCAGGCGTGCCCCAAAGCCACCTAATTTAGCACAAGTACAGGTGTATTTGCATTAATATCATGTAGTTTGCACAAGCTCCACAAAGTACATGGTCTACGTTTGTGCCACTGTTCACTTTAAAACGCTTTTCTATTTCCCTACAAGATGATTTCATTATCAAGGACTCTCCCTGTGTGAGTTTTCTGAATACTTGAACTAGGCAGTTGGGAGTCTGAAACAGGTCCCCTGCCCCCAAAACACACCACGTATCTTCAGTGTTTTCCATAATGCTCAAATGGTCTAGTTTGTGAGGGGGAAGAAAAGCGTGGGGAAATATATTAGTGTCTCCCAAATAAAGACAACAAAGAGAATCCAGATTTCATCCCCAGACCCCTGCTCCCAAAAGACACGTTTTTGATCACTTTTTTAAAGAACAGATATATCAGCCTAAAAATAAATGGTGAAGGGTAATAACATACAGAGGAAAAGGCCCACCAGGGCCTCAGTTTCTTCATCTGCACAGTTAGACTCAGGAGGTAGCAAGATCCACCCAGCACTGGGGTTCTAGAGTTCTTGTTATCAGGAACTCCAGGTGTCTCTCCCTTGCTCACCCACTGCCACTCACCGGTCCGTGGGTCCTCACTACCTCCCCCACCCCACCCCTGCCAAGGAACAAATGATGGGGTGGGAGGTGAACTCATCAGAGGTCATCCCAAAGGTGATACAGCGCAGGACTTGGAGTCAGGTCAGCTCCAGGAGTGGTGGGTGGGAAGGAAATTGATTCTTGTGGCTGATATGGTAGATCTTCAATTCTCCTTTCTCTTTAGTTGGACATAGAAGCAGCCCAGACCAAAGCCTTTGGAGAAGTGGACATTCTCTTGGCCTGGATGGAGAGATTCTACCAGCTTTGAATGCTGAGACCAGGAAGCCTCCTTGTTCTCCGTGTCATTTCAAATGTTCCGTGTCCCTTCCTGTGATATTCTCTGGGTACTTCTTACCCTCGATGTGGGGTCGCATTCTCGTCCAGGCTTATCCTCAAAGACTTCATTCTTTAAGTGGACCCAGAGATAGTCATGGAAGGTTCCCTTGGATGCATGAATAATCTACGAAGTAGATTCCTATATTTATTACAACTCTATTTAATTCCAGTCAGTGTTTTAACTGATGCCGTATTTATTTGTCAGACTGTAAGCTCTGTGGAGGCAGCAGAGACTGTGTCCCAGTGCTTGTTTTTTATCCTCTACAATCCTTGACGCTGTGTGGAGCAGTGGATGAGTGCTCAGTAAATGCTTAAGAAACTGGATATTTGGTCTGTTTTTTGAATGTTTATTTGAATGTTTGAGGAACAATGAGGGGTGCTGGGATATGAAGTTGAACTTCAAGAAATGGAAATCATATGCTTTTTAAAATGTTTATTTTTGAGAGAGAGAGTGTGTGTGTGTGCACGCATGTGTGCATGGGGGAGGAGGAGGGGCAGAGAGAGAGGGAGACAGAGGATTCGAAGGGGCTCTGTGCTGACAGATCTCGCAAACCTTGAGATCATGACCTGAGCCAAAGTTGGAGGTTTAACAGACTGAGCCACCCAGGTGCCCCGGAAATCATATTTTTATGAGATCTGCAGGAACACAGCATTGGGGTGGGGGTGAGGGGCACCAGTTTGAGATGTCAGTGATGAAAAATATAAGGCAGGCTAAGTGTCCAGCAGAAAGCAGGCTCTCACTAAACATTTCATTTCTCCCCATTCCACCCCCACCATCCCTCTCCTTGGGGGCCCTCCTTTTAATTGTAGGTGCCCAATGAGGTGAGTTATGCATCCAGCAAAGGTCTTCTTAATAGCAAGACTGGGTGTCCTCCAGTCTCAAACTCTAGCTGAACTTTGTAGTGGACTTAAATCCAAAGATACAATGTCTGCCTACGTCCTTGCCAGGAAAACTTAAGAGAAAGTATATGTAGGAGGGGAAACAGGTCTTCTTTCATGACATTAAGTGCTATTGCACAGCGCCTGGCCCCTTAAGCATCCACTTTCCTGACCCACCTTGCTATAAGTTATCTGGCAAAGAGATGAGGTGCATTGCTGAAAGCAGAGCGATGTAATGGTTTGGGATAGCCAAACTAGACCAACATTAAGGTTAAGTGCACAAATATCAGTGCTAGGCCATGGAAGAAAGATAAGAAGATGACACAAACCATCCTGTTTTCAAAAGAGGAAAGACATTGGTCAGGGTACTCATGTGCATCAAGGGAGGGAGATAGTAAAGAGGATAGATACATAGAAGATAGATAGATAGATGATAGATAGATAGATAGATAGATAGATAGTCACTAACACTAACAAGATGGTTCTGAAAATTTATAACCTTTATTATCATCTCAAAATAAAATGTCCTTACCATAGGACTCAAGATGAATAGAAGCTCACTAGTAAGAGCCAGCCCTAAGTTCAGGGCAAAGATGTGGCCAGAGGCATTACATACCAGGCCCCTGCCTAGCTCACAGGACTGGGGCAGGCCCTCATAATGCAGTCCAGGGACCTTTGACTGGTATGATGCCCAAGACTGAGAAAGTCTCCCAAAGCAACACTTACGTCTATCCTCCAGTCGGATGCCATGTGTCTAGAGCCAGGACAGCAAAGACCCTGTGATCAAAGGCACTCTGCAAATCCCATGGCTTGGAAAGGAAGCACATAGCGCTGGGACAAACTCTCCGCATGCCCAGAGCCCACCTGAAAACCACAGGGGGCTGTGGAGGTGCACAAGAAGAGCGGGGAGGGCGTACAGAGCTATGCTCAGGAGAGACAGCAACAAGACTTCAGGTTAGTGTGGCAGGTAATAAGGGCTCCGAAAACAGGGCAGGTATTAGAAACCAACAGAGAGACAAGACTCATTGGCACCAAGGTCTGGGCCCAGGGGGACAGCTGGACAGGTGAGTCAGGCAGGGAATATTGACATAGTCATCTGAATCAGTGTCCTTGGCTTTGATGACAGGCTGGTAGTAGAGGCTCACATATTCACAGCTGCTCTTCAGAGATGGGGGGTGGAGCCAGAGGGCTTCAGATACCTGGGAACAACCAAAGAAGCATCACTGGATCTGGGCAGGGTGATTTTAAGTGTCTCTCCAGACAGATTTCCACAGTGGACAATGGGGGGGGGAGGGGCAGTACATACATGGTTGCTGATTTCCAGAAGGCAAAGACACAGAAATGGCTGAGCTTCACCAAGGGGCTCGGCCTTGGGGAGTTTCAGGGTGGTGTCTCATCTCAGATAACTGGAAAACACTTAGCTCTAATATGGGCAGGAAATGCCTTAAATGGAACGCAGGCTATAATCATGTGGTTAAGAATGTGGCTGAAGGAGACTCAGCTACCAGAGGCGTTTCCCTTCTAGGATTAGATGGTGTAACTTGTGGAATAAATATGCATCTTCTTTGGCAGTTATTCAGGAGTAGGGTGAGTCATCCCCTGCACCTCCGTAAGGACTCAGAGGAGCTGTGGTGTGTCATAACCGTGCATTCCAGGAAAGGGCTGGGCACTGAAGAGGAAGATGGCAGCATGCCACCTGGGCACAGTGGTGCTCCTCTTCCTCGGACAGAAACTTCAGGATCATCTGCCTTCGGGATGGGTCAGTTCTTAGGAGGACAGTGTTGTGCCACGACCCCACACTTCACCATTATTGTGGCATCCACCCAAGAAGACTTCAGTAGGGAGAGTCACTCATTGCAATACAAGTGCTGAGAACCAGGAGTCCAGCCCCGTGAACATAGGAGGTTCAGGAAGTACTAATGGGAAAGAACTATGACTTTGTGTACCTTACCAGAGAGGGAATGAGCCGCAGTTTGTTTCAAAAAGTTATCTCCTATGCCTTGTTACAGTTTACCATTTGAGATTAATTTATTCTGCTTGAAAAGTTAAGAAACTCCCTATGAAAGCTAAAATATAGAGCCATTTAACCCTACACACCTTGTTATGGACTTGTTTGGTCTAGATTTCATCCCTAATAGTGGGAATGAGAGTTTTAAGCAGGGAAGAAGGATAAGATTTGAGCAAAATACAGGCCCAGGTGAGGGGAGTGTGTGGCCACAGGGAAGTTCAAGAGAAAAGGGCTGATGTAAGGGAAGATGGGTGCTGCTGGATCATACCTAAACTATGAACCTTCTCTAGGAGTGGGTAAGAGCAAGGGCAAGAAGCTAGAGATAACTGGCAGAGCAGTTACTTGTTGCTGGGCATCACCGTCCCTTTTTAGCAAAGCACACAACTGCTCAGTTAGGGACTATGTTCCTCAGCCTCCCTTGAAGACAGATGTGGTTACATGACTAACTTATGCCCATTGGATATGACTGGAAGTGATGTATGAAACCTCAGGGTCATGGTCTCAGGGAAGCACCCTTCTCTTTCTGCCTCCTATGGGCTGGAATGTAGACATAGTGCTGGTGACTGAGCATTGACTATGGACCAGACTAGACTTCAGAGGATGGTGGAGTGACAAGACAGAAGATGTTTGGGTCCCTGGATGACCTAGTGGCTCTGGTCACCTCTTCCTGGCCCCCGCCTCAACTTGGGAGGAAACTAGGCTTCCATCTTGTGAGCCCTGTGGTTTAGGGTCTGTTGCATTGGCCTAGTCTACACCCTAAATAAAACAGGAACATTTGCTATACTTACTTTTTCCTGGTTCCTGAGGCAGTAGTATTTTTGACTACTATGGGCTACTTTAGAGAAGATAATATTTTCTCTTCTTAATTTGGATAAACAAGGATGAAAGAACAATTTAAACATTTTTTACCCATCTGCCAACGCCCATCAATAGAAACGCCAATTCCCTGTGTCCATTCCTAGATTTCCACAGGAATCCTCCTCACCCATGGGTTGAATCCTATGTAGATCTTGACCTCTGACAAGCCATCCTCTGGGCCAGGTTTACTGCCTCCAGTGATGGGCAAACTACCTCCTCTCATCCTAGAGAGTTTACTAGAAAGCTCTCCCTCATATTAAGGTAAAACTGGGTAGATCCTACTCCGTTAGGACCTCCTGGAAATTGCAGCTCTTCCACACGAAAGCCCTTCTCTGCAGTTGCCATCTATGGCCTCTACTAAGCATCCATCTACCCCACGGTAATGCTTCGCGACGTAAGCCAGGTAACGAAATCTAGGACAGTTGGTGGGCAGTCCGTCTACTGATACCACCAAAGAAGGAAAGTAACACATCTTTCCAGACTCGGGGGCCCAGGAGTTGCCGGGAAAGCCACGCCCTTCAGCTAACAGGCAGCTCGAGGAACCGCTCCCCCTCCTGGGGCCAAACCCGGGTCTGGGGACGTCCTCAGGGCCGCGGCTGCCAATCAGGGGAGGGGTGGAGCTTACCTGCGGCGCGGCGGGTGCTGACGCTCCAGGGCCCGGGAGAGGCGCCTCCAGCTCACCTAAGGACACAGGAGACAGGGGTAAGGGCGTG